>NW_009649934.1:2838512-2851801 GCF_000708025.1 Charadrius vociferus
CTCGGCTGGGTGGGAGCCGCTGCTGTTGTTGCTGGCCCCGCGCCCCGTGCCCCATCCTTCCTTTGCTCTCCCAGCCTTCGGTGCTGTCATTTCCTTCTCGCAAGCCCGCTCGCATCATCTTCCCCCCTGAGCACCCCCCTCAAGGGCTCTGCCTGCCTCCCCCATGCTGGGATCTGAGGGCAAGGCTGATCCTGGAGCGGACGGACGCTCAAAGGCCTCCTTTTATATATATATATATTTAGGGGTTTTTAAACCTAAACTTCTCAAGGCATTGTGTCCTTGAACCTGCCCTGTGCTGTCCGTGAGTCACATCCCCTGCCATTGTTCGCATTGTCCTTGAGCCCTCCTGATGCTGAGAGCTTCCTCTTCTGCCTCTGCCCGAGACTTGAGGGCTTTTGGCATGTCTGGCCCCGGCACACTGTGGGGCTTTGAAGTCAGCAGTCCCTCTGTGCCCCTGCTGCCCCAGGAGCCCTGCTCCGCCTCTGCCAGCTCCAAGGAAAGGCAGACCCCACACCGTGTTTCTGAGCTGGGCTATCAGCAGCGACCATCTCCCCACAGGGATATCCTGCATCCCTGGGAGGTCCAGCCACAAGCCAGGGGCATCTTTTGCATCGCTGGTGGCCATTGCCCGAAGAGCAGCTTCTCAGAGGTGGTGGAGCACACCAAGAGGATGGTCCCAGAGCTTTGAGTGCGATGCCCATGGTAAAGCTGCACTACCACCTCCCAGGTGTGGAGGAGGGCTGGGGGAGCCCTGCCGACTGCCACGTCCAGGGCAGCGCTGGGGATGTGCTGAGCTGTCTGTCCTTCAAAGCAACTTGTTCTTTTTCACATGGGAGAAGCTGAAAGCAGGTAAATCGGCCAAGTCCATGCTGTGAGTCCATGGCAGGGTGACCAGCTACCGGGCTAGCAGGGCTCTGCTCTAATCACTCAGGTCATTCCCTTGCAGAGACCCTTTCCCTAGAGACCCTCCCCTTTTGCACTTCCCTGCTGGGGTACGAACTGTGCTACCTGTCTGCCTGCTCCTGTTGTGTCTTCAGATGACCAGGAAGAGGCCCCCCACCTTGCATCAGGCACAAGAAGAGCAAACTGTGCCTCCCCTGAAGAACTCATAATCTAAACAGACAAGACAGATGCAGGGGGGAAGGGTAAAGTGCAGCAGGAAGATGATCTGTACAACGGATCAGCTGCTCCTTGGTGGGAAAGGAGGGGTAAGGACAGAAGGGCTGAGCTGGGGCAGGACTGTGCTGGTGGGAGGCAGAGGAAGGGGACAGCAGCCCTGTCTGGGGCTCAGTGTCCCCGTCACACTGTGAGCATGAAGACCTGGGGCTGCCCAGGTCAGCTCCAGCCCAGGACACGCCGTAAGATGCCCAGAGTGAGTCTGAGCAGGAGACATCCCCGCTGGTCCTGGCGTTGCGATGAACCATGGCAGGGCGTTCCCTGCTCAGCCCCCTTCTCCGATGCCAGCAGCACCAGTGCCGCACCCTCAGGAGCTGTGCTGGGGGCTGCGGCCATGAAGCATCCCCCGGACCTGACACATGGAGATGTGGCAGCCACGCCTGCCAGGGCTATTGCCTGCCTCCCCCTTGTCTCCCTGGCTGCCCCCTTGTCTCCCTGGCTGCAAGATGCTCTGCCAGCCCTCTCAAGCAAGGTGCAGACCCCAGGGAAATCCGCCTGGGCAGCCCCGTTACCTTTGTAGGCGAGACGAAGGCGCGGGGCGTGCTGCTTCCATGCCTCGCTGCTGCTCGGCTGCTGCAGGAGGAGGCAGAGGAGGAGAGCAGGCAGGGGCAGCCGGTGGCTGGGGGCAGGTCGCATCCTGGCACTCAGCAGCTGGGGAGGGGGCAGCTCGCCCTCACAGCACCATGGTCCAACACCGAGATGTCACCTCCACCGCCAGCTGCAAGCAGAGAAAGGGGAAGGTTGTATTGCTGTAGGCTGTATGTGGGTCCGGACCCCCGTCCCACCGGCCCCTGGATGGGGACGGTGCTCGAGGGACCACGAGTGATGGCTTGGCAGGTCTGCAGGCAGCTCGTCCCCCCCTCAGAAGACGTCAGACCAGCTGCCTGGTGGAGAGGAGCCACCAAGAGCAAGTGGCCGGCCCCCCGCACACCCACGGCGCTGCAAAATGAGCCAGGGCCGCCATGCAGCCGGCTGCCGGGGGGTGGGGGGGAAGGTCACAGCCACAGCCAGCGCGGCGTGCCGGGCCAGGGCTGGGGACACCGCAACACCCGCCACGAGCACCACGGCAGCGAGGTGGGGTGCCGGGGACCGGGGCTCACCCCTCCCTCGGTGGGACACAAGGCTTGTCTTGAGGAGCTCACGCAGCCTGAACCAGCCGAGCTGGGAGGGCAAGTGGGGGGCGTCTCGCTGGCTGGGCTGTCCTCGCTGCCTCAGCAGCCATCAATGGCTCTGGTAGGGTGAGGAGGATTTCTGAGCGTCTCCATTGCCATGAGCCACACTGATCCCAGCTGGGACACCCTGCACCCTCCATCTCCCGGAACTGGTGGAGCAGCTGGTGCTCACAGGGCCAGTTTGGGTACTGGGAAAGGCATCTGTGACTGGGACACCGGCCCACCGGCTGCCACCTCGGAGCAGCAGGGACTTCAGAAGACCAGCTACTGCAGCCTGCCCAGGGGAGGTGTGTGGCATGATGACGGTGTGCCCATGGCATGTGGTACCCAGGAGCACCGAGGTCTGAGCATCCTCGAGGTGACTGACGTGAGGGAAGAGGCAAGGAGCACTCGGGGAGTCGTACACCCTCCAACAGGTTCTCAGAGCTTGGGCATCCCCTGCTAAATAGCTGCTCAGACCCCGATGCCTGGTCAGAGCCCGGTGAGGGACCCCTAATATTTGTCTCATCTCAGCTTGGGGTTAAATCTTGTCCCTCTTACTCAAGGGAGAACTACTGTTTTGGAGTGTCGTCCTTAAATGCCACTTTTGTGGTCCCTTCAGCATCAGCTGCGGCCGCATGTGTACATGACACAGCACTCTGGCCGGTAGCTCTGCAAATTGCCTGGTCACCGCAGACCTCACCGAGGCCACCAGCATCCGTTGGCTCCGGGATGCCGCGGGTTGGAAGGACTCTCTTACATTTATACCCCCTTCAGAGGCGTACAGGGTTTCACAGCCGCATCCGCCAGCTCCCACACCTCCAGAGGGCAGCGAGGTTGGCCCGGCAGCCCCCAGCCATTAATTCAGGCAATTTAGATGCTTTTTTCCTGCTTATAAACGTCCCGGTCCCTAAATGGCACCTCTGACCAACTCCCTCTCTTGCTGCGTATTAAGTTCTTCCAGTCCTATGGTTGGAAGATGTAAAATGAGCTTTTTGGCTCGTTCCTGGCCAGAGGCTCTTGGCGCAAGGAGCGGGGGATTTCTGCCGCCCCGGCGAAGGGCTGTGTAGGAGGGATGGTGCGGCCGAGCCTTTCCTACCGCCTCGGTCTCTGCCTTCCACAAGAAGGACCACTCGGCTCTGTTTGGGGAGGAGGGTTTGGGGTTGTGGAGCTGGGGTTCCTCTCCCTCCCAGCAGGCAGGGAGCAGGCAGCTGCCCGTGGCCAGGCTGGGGTGCAGCCCCTGGGCATGGCTCCTCTCCTGCTCTTTCGCTGCCCTCGCCGCTGCCTTGCTCCCGCTCTGGCCAGCACAACCTGCTGTGCTGCAGAGCCATCTCCCATCCCAGGAGACATCCCACCACCCTGGGACCTGGATGTGACCTCGGGGTGGAGGCTCTGCCGTTTTCTACTTTCTCAACCCAATGACCCCTTTCCCGGGCAGACTTTTCAACAGGCCAACCACTGCCTAAGAAAAAAAACCCCACAGACACGATGGGTTTGGCTAAATTGCAACCGCTTACTGCTTGACACATCGATTGTGGAGAGGGTTCCCCACCAGCCACACTGGGGACCCTCTAACAGGCGGCGCTGCCTTCTCTTTCCCCTACACCACCTTCCCAACAGACAGAGACAACGAGCGGCTTTCCTGTGCCGGGGATGCTCCAGCAATTTTAGCTCTTCCCCCCGCTCAGCCGTCCTCCACGGAGTCTCCCAGAGCCATCCCGCTGCCGACTCGCAGCCATGCCCTGAGCGAGCGCTGCTGTCCCGGGGGGTCATCGCAAGGACGTGCCTGGGATTTGACAGGAAAATTTTTTTCTTTGCCAGCGTGCGTTGGGTTGCCGGAGAGCTCGGGAAAACGCCGGCCTCTAAT
The DNA here is from genome assembly GCF_000708025.1 of Charadrius vociferus. Classification (NCBI taxonomy): domain Eukaryota; kingdom Metazoa; phylum Chordata; class Aves; order Charadriiformes; family Charadriidae; genus Charadrius; species Charadrius vociferus. Next base: position 2,842,707 of record NW_009649934.1, read on the forward strand.
TGCAGCTTTCTATAAATGGAGCAGAGGCTGTGCTAGGCTTAGGTTTGGGCAAAGCCGGCCCTGGGAGGAACCTTTCCTGACCCGGAGCTCCAGTGGATGCGGGGGTGGGTCGGGATTCTGCGGATGGCGGGCAAGGCACCGCTCCTGCCGCCGGGACACGCTCCCGCACAGCCACGGGGTGAGATTTAGGGATGCTTCGCATGCCTGCAGCAGGGGCCGGGGCAGTGGGGCAGGCGTACATGCTCCCGTCTATGGCTCGGCTGTCCCTGTGCTTCATCTCCTCGCCCTGGGGATGCCAAAGGCGAGTTTGACGGTGGCAGGAGCCGCAGCCGCACACGAGGAACCCAGAGCCCTGGCAGAGCTGGGTGCAGGGTCAGAAAAAGTGGGCATCTTGCTGGAGAGGCTCAAAGTGGGCAAGAAAAATAAAAATTGCCAGAGGATAACTTCCAATAAGAAGGGCTTCCCCTGTGTATCATGCCTCCACCGAGCCTTTGGTGCTCCCCGCCATCATGCCCAGGCAGCGGCGAGGGACCCGGCACGTCCATCTCCTGACACGCAGCTAAAATCCCAGCAGCAGTTCCCCGACCCGGCTCTGCCCGCAGCCCCTGGCACCCGGGGCATCCCTCGCTGTGCCAGCCGGAGCGGGGACACAGGGGGAAACACGCAGTGGGGCCACGGCCCCCGCCTGTAAACCTCTGCCCAAATCTGCCTGGAGGTGAAGAGTTGGGCAGAGGCAGAGTTTACACTGAGAGGGGGAGCGCGGGTGTCTAGTGGATGGAAACAAGCTGCGGATGATGAATCCAGGGTTAAATTAAACACTCTCGACAGCTTTAAATAATCAACTGTCCGGAGCTGCAACTATTTCTATCTCAGTTTGGAGAGGGGAGTGCTGATGAGGGCAGGCTGCCGGGCGAGGGGACGTCTCGGGGGTTAAGATTTCATACCCCGGGCACGGTGGGGCCTGAGCGGGGAGGACGTGGGTGATGGCAGCCCTGTTTCGGGGGGGGGGAGGATGGGGGGGGTGGCAGTCACCTCGGTGTAGGTGGCACCGGCGGTGACACCGCAGCGCTGGGCTGGCTTTGCGCCAGCCGCAATCCAGCGATGCTCCAGTGGCAGCCGTCACCTTGTGCCCTCCCCTTCCACTGGTGACCTGCAGAAGTCCAACAGGTCTAAGGCTCTGGGCTGTCATCTAGAGTCACCGTTTCATGGCACAGCACTGAATTTTTTTCCTTTGGAGACACAGTCCCCTGGAAGGTCTTGCTGGAGACTGAGCGGCACAGGGAAAAGACAAATCCCTCCTGTTTGAGGCATGCGGGTATGGGAGGAAATTGTTTATCCGTGAAAGCACCAATTTCCTCCTGACAGCTCCTATTTGCTGCGATGCCACGAGTAGTGTAAAACAGCCCAAATTTCAGAGGGGGAAGGGCCCTGGTGGTGGATTTATCAGGTTATGCATTATCTCCGGAGCGGGAAGAACGTGCCGAACTCGAGCTCTCCAGCGATCCGGCGGCACTAGCAGCAGCCCCCCTTGCCCAGCACAGCCCACCATGTGCTTCACCACTTCCACAGGCCCCGATTGTGTCCTGGTTAATCCCCACACGCCATTTGCAGCCCGGTGCCTTCTTCAGTTACACGGCGGGGCTGGCCGGGCCACGGGCAGGGGGTGAAGCGCTGGCCCCCGGCAGCTGGGGGACCTCAAGGGTCTGGCGGGGGGGGAGGAGAGGGGCTGCACCCCGCTGTCAGCATTCAGCCGCAGAGGGAAGGGAACGCAGTGCTGGAGCCCCGCCATGGGGCTGGCGCTGCCCGGGGCTCCCGAGGAGCCGAGCCCTGGCTCCCGGACCCTAGCCCCACCAGGAGGTCTGGCAGAGAGGACGGCCATACCCAGCCATCAGGATGTCTCCTCCTCCCGTCCCGCGGCTCAGCCCGTGCCCCCATCCCTGCACGCATGTCCGCACGTCGGTTGTGTGCACATCGGTCTGCGCTGTGCGAATGCGGGGCCAGATGTGTGGGGAGCGTGCACAGCTGGAGCTGTTGGTGGTGTGCGTTGGCGTGCGCCTCTGCCCATGGCTGTCCCCCCCTTCCTGCCCATGCAGGCACAGAAGCCCTCCCTGCTCAGCCCCACGAGCCGGTTGTTCCCCTCCATCCCGTGCAGGATGATGGATGCCCCAGCAGCTGCGGGGAGAGGCAGCTGTCGTCTTTCTCCAACCGGGAGGACAAAGCCAGTGGGGTGGGCCCTTGGCCCCCTCCCTGCCTGCCCCCAGAGCCGCTTGGCCGAGGCAGGACCGATGCCGCGGAAGCCTGCGATGCTGAGCTGTGTGATGGGGACAGAGGTACATGATGCTCCTGTGGCACAACACAGGAGTCGGGACCACAAAAGCCAGCGCCAGAGCTCAGGTGGCATCAGGATGCCACAGCGTGCCCCGCGAGGTGGCAGGGCTCAGGGAATCCCTCGGTCACACGTGTCCAACAGTGACGGGCCCACACAGAGCCCCAGAGGCGGGGGGGAGAAGATTTCGGAGGGTTTGAATGGAGGACTTGTTCAACAGCAGAAGGCGGCTGAAGTTGCTCAAGCTTCGCTTGCGTTTCTCCGCCATGGCAGGGCAAGGCTGGCCAGGAGGGCGGCCTCGGACATCTCCCGACAGCCTCCCACACTCCCGCCTCATGAGATTAAAGCCCACGATCGCTATTAGCCTCAGACCACTCTTTCTTGCCAACCACCGCTGCCGAAGCGTGCCAAGGGCTGCGAGAGGGAGGAAGAATGAGTTCCAGCTGCTGCTGGCACACCATGGCCCATCGGGACGCTGCCCCTGCCAGGCAGCAGGGCTCCTCGCCGAGGGGTGCCTGGTGGTGACGGCCACGGGGCAGGGGCAGCTCTGTGGTCTGGGTGGTGTCAGGGGGACTCCCCTGCCTTTGGTGACACTTCAGGGTGTGAGCGCTTTTTTATTTTTCCCCCTTTTTTTTTTACTTCTTACTTCTTGATGTGCAAACTTTCCTGGTCCCTGAGACCTTTCATGTCGCATTAAGCGCACGCCAGCCGTGCCGCCGCATGAACGCAGGACCTTAGGCTCTACAGCTGGTTTTCCTCCTCCCCTGCTGCACGGACAAAGCGGTGGCCATCCCGGGCTGTCAATCTGTCCGTCAGTGCTGCCCCGGACCCCGGCAAAGCCCGGCAGAGCCCAGCAGAGCCCGGCTGCCCCTGCCCTTCTGTGCCGACGGGAGCGCTTCTGTCTGCCTGGGGCGTTGGTAGGGGGGAGCTGAGCTCAGCTCCTTATCTTTAGGGCAGTAAACTTTGATGTTTGGAAGGGCAAACGCAGCATCTCCTCTAACAGTGTTCATCTCCCTGAAGTTTCGGTAGCTTAAGGCACGCTCCGGTTGGGACCGCATCCTCCGAAAGCAAATGGGGAATGACATGGCCCACGGCTGGCCAGGGTATTAATAACTGTTTACGAAGGGATAAGGAGCCGGCTTCACTTAACATCCTGCTAATCCCTTTCTCGGGAGGCCGCTGGCTCAGCCCCTACCTTTCCCTTGCTACCAAGAGGTGAAGCCTGCCCTGGCTTGGCTCTCGGCTGTCAGGCTGGGACGGTGGCCCAGCAGCTGGGCTTGTGCCACTGCACGGCCATGGGCACGGTGACGGGCCGGATTGGCCCGTGCGTTCCACCAGCGATTTCTGCAGGGTTTTTTGGTGTTGCCGAACGCGCTGCTTGAGCCAGGCAGTGCCAGGCGAGTAACATCCGCTGTTCGTCCCTCTAATTCACCCCAAGGGCATCCAGCACCAGGGAGGCAGCAAGTCCGATGCGCAGAGACAGTCAGAAAGAGACGCAGCGTGGTTGCACCTTGCAAGTCTCCTCTCGCCGAAAATGCCGCTGGAGCGCAGGGCGGCTTCCAGTGCCGCTGAGTCTGGGCAAATACACCTTGGGGAAAACCCAGGCAGGCAGGGACTTCTTGGGACTCTGTGCACCCATCCATCCCTCTCCATACGGTACCAGCGCCACATTTCCCCACCTCCCTTCATGGCTCCCGTGCCCCCATCCCCGGCACGGGGCAGAGCTGAGGTCCTGCGGCCGAGCCCCAGCCCAGCGGCTGCGGGATGCTGCCCAGGCCAGGGCTCCTGGAGCGGGCAAACCACAGCGGGACGGCGCAGAGGACGGTTGGGCTCCTCCCCAGACAAAGCGGAGGGTCAGGGAGGTGGGACAAGTGTGCGGCAAGTGTGTCTCACGCTGGGCAGCATCCATACAGCTCAGCTCAGCCCAGCCGGGACTGACTGGGGCTATCATACTCCACACTGGTTTAACGTATTAAACTCCCAGCCTGCCTCTTAAACCTCTTGAGAAGTTTAAAATTCTTTCACGTTTGGGAAGGGGCATGCCACCCTATGGGGTTGTGTACGAGAAAAAGTCCCCAAATAAGGTAGCGAAGAGGCTCTGTGCTGCCAGCCCCCTGCCCCAAAGCCTCGGGAGTCCCCAGAGGCAGCGCCGCATTCCTCAGAGCCATTTATACCGCGACGCTGCCCGCTGGCTGAAACCCACCCTTGTCACCTGTCCGCCACATGGCCACACCCCCTCCCCGGAGCCATTTTCTGGGCCTCAGGCTTTCCAGGCTGGGTCTGGTTGAATCACGCACGTGCTAAAACCTGGTGGGGGCTCCAGGGCCAGGAGTCAGCATGGACTCTAGCCAGGGACAGGTCTGCTCGTGCTTCTTGCCCCGGGCTGCCCAAAAAGCCTCTGCTGGGGAGAGGAACTGGGTGGCACCCGGGGTTTTCCTACAGAGCTTGCCAGCTCTGGGTCACCAGCTCGAACCTGGGCAGGCTCAGCCATCACCTAGTGTCATGGGCTGCTGGTCCTTTGGTGGCAGCCTGGAAAAGAGGTGGTGGGCTTGGTCAAGGTCCTGGCGGGCACATACCAACATCCTAGGAGGCCTCTCTGAAGTTCCCCAGCAGAGAGCCAAGGGCTGGAGACAGCTCCATCCCTGCGGGTGTCTCATGAGAGACCCAGCCCCGGGAGCAGAGGAGCATCCCTGCTCCCTGGACGGGCAGGCTGCCGTCTTCTCCAGCGCTCCCAAGCCAGAGCCAGTTGCCACCTTAAGCCACCAAGACGTTCTGTAGCAAACCTAAGCAATTTGTAATGTGGATTTTCTTCATTCACAGTGGGATTATTGCTTCCCACCTCCAGACCGACTGGGCAGGGATACTCAGAGAGCTGTTGGCTCCTCTGCATTTCCCCAGCTATAATCCCAGGGCCATTCCAGGCGGGAGCTGGCAGTGAAGCACCTGCTCGGCTGCTCAGTGACCCGGCTCATCCGCTTCACCATTGCCAGCCAGCGACGCGGCCGCCGGTCGCGCTCCCAGGGCCTTTGGCTGTCCCAGCCGGGGCTGCCCGCCTCCCCCGACACTTGAAAGCTCTGCGGTGTTTTCTTTTCATCAACGGGAGCCCTGCTCTCTGCTCGCCCTGCCCCGCTGCGCTAATTGGAACAGGCTGGGCAGGCGTGGGGGGCTTTGCCGGAGAAAGTATTTTAATGAGGCTGGAGGGTGCCTGCGCTGTTATCTGCTTCTTCTCAGAGCCTCTTGGCCGGGCTCCTCGGTAATTACAGCCTGGATTGCCGGCTAAGCTCTCTGGCTCGCGAGCCTTGGACCCCCGTGGAGCACCACGCTCCGGCAGCCTCCTCAACGGGCTGCCCTTGGCTCCGGCACGCTGCTCGGGGAGCCAAGGGGGACACGTCTTTGCCCAGCGGTGAGCTCCCAAGCGGCCGAGCAGCCTCGCGGTCCCCACCCCAGCAGCTCTGCTGTGGCGAAGGGAGTCGTCGGGATGAAGGGGCGCTGGACCTGGCCCGGCTACAGCCTTTGCGCAGGGTGTTTCCTGGGATCAGTGACCAGCAGAGACACTGGGGATGGATGCCGGGCTGCTCACCCCGGCTGGCTGCTCATTCATTCTTCCCCCGGAGACACCGGGTCAGCTCCAGACCGAGCTGAGGGTGAAGGCACATCTGCCAGGGGTTGGGGCAGGTCAGGCGCTGGTCGGCTGCCGTAGCTTTTGCGCGAGGGGAACCAGGGGGACTGCTGGCAGCAGTGCGCTTTAAGGCAGGCAACTCTCCCCATTGCAAGCATTTAACTGACTGGCCGAAACAGAGACAACCCAACCCAGCAGATGGTCACAAGTGGAGACACCTCCTCACAGCATGGCTCCCTGGCCAGCAAGCACCACCGCACACCGTGCCCAAGGTGCTACTCCCAGGACAAACCCTTCCTGTCCAACCCCTGGTTCATGTGAAGGCCTCTCAGTCCTGCGTGTACCCATCCGTATCGCGTCCCGCTGTGGAAGACCACTGTGGCTGTCATTATTCCAGCGTGAAGTTGAGGCGCAGATGGACTAAGTGACCTGCCCATGGCCAAATGGGAACCGCAGCAGGGCGGGGATTGACCCCAAGTCTCCCACCTTCCTCCAAACAGCAGATCATCCTCCAGCAGCACGGACCAGAGCTCTAAGAAAGCTCGGTGCAGAGCCTGCCCCCACCACTGCCCACGCACAAGCAAGCACGTCGTAGCAGGCGGTGGCAGAGCTGTCACCAGCCGCCTGCGTGGGAGCACACACCATGGGAAGACCAAATCTTCTCTCAGTGGACAATGGACAGATTGAAACCGAAAGCCTTTTTTTTTTTTTTTTTTTTTTTTAACGTGCTACAAAGTGCTCTGGCCAAATTAGCTGACATCAGTGCTCTCCTCCTGGAAAATGAGGAAATAAACCTGGACTTGACGGTGGGAGAAGCAGAGTCGTTCCTGCGCACAATAAGTGGCAGCTCGCCAGCGCACGAGACAAGAACAATAACCCCACATGGCTTGTGAACAGCATTGTTTTGGGGGAAAACCATATCCTGGGCAGGCTCCCAAGTCAACTAGGGGTGACATTGCCAACAATTGCGCTCCGTGCCGTGCCATCCCGCTGGCAGAGGCGGGTTGTGCCGGCCCGCAGCACGCGTGTGGTGTGCCTGCGGGCACAGCGGAGCCACGGGTGGATCAGGGCGGAGGGGAGGGTATACGGGGTCGCTGAGTGTGGAGATGGCAAAGCCCAAAAATCCTACAGTGCCCACATTAGGGAATAATAAAGGCTTATCTCTGCTGGGAATATGGGGTGCTCCCTCTTGGGTACCACGAAATCACTGTCACTCCTTGGCATCTAGCTGTATACATAGGCAGGGTTTTACAGCTGTGATTTGGGATAATCTAGTCTTCAGGGAGGCAGAATGACTCGGTCCTCTGCTCTGGGAGCCCAGCTCGGCAGCCCTACACTGGTCGTTTTGCCACTCTGTGCTTCCCTGGGGAAAAAAGAGCCAGAGGAGGGACAGCCAGCTCCTGCGAGCGGGGCAGAAGTGGGAAGTAGGTGAGGAGGCGATGGGTGGCTCGCAGGGACCAGAGAGCACCAAAGCTGGAGACCCGGTCCAGAACAAGTAGTGCTGTTTCCACCCTCTTTCCCCTTGCAGCCAGTCCTCTGCAGGAGCTCCTTGCCACTCCGAGCACAGGAGGGCTCCTCGAAGAGGGCAGGTGAGGCCAGCAATGTCCCCCCATTCCCCATCCAAAAGCCGTTCCCAGCTGCCCCCAGGGCCGGGAGGTTACTCAGCTGACTGATCTCCATGTCTTTGCTTTCAACACCAGGTTTGTAACTGCACGAGCGAGTGCCTGTAAAGCCCTAATTACCTCGTGTTCTTGAAGCCGCCTCTCGCTGGGATCCCAGCTGGAGCAGGGATAGACCAAACTTGAAGGAAAAGGCAGCTCCAAGAGCCCAGGAGCCAAGGTTTACAATAAATCTTCATCCTTGCCATAAACAGCCCCTGAGAGGGTGTCACGGAGCACAGAGGGGAGTGAGGCAGCCAGAAACCCTCGCCGGCGATAAGATCTGCCAGCCCTGCTGGCTCGAGGGTTTGCTTTGGCAAAGAGCATCATTAGCAGCGAGTCCTGCCGAGGACCCGGGGCTCGGCTCCTGCTCCCTCTGCTTGAGCTCAGTGCTGCTGGATGCCGCTGCTCGGCAGCCCCACAGCCTGGCATTGCCTGTCACCCAGCCAGGCAAGACGGCTCCGACCACGGCATCCCCTCTCCGGCCTCCGCACACGAGCGCATTGGTATTTGGGAGAGCAACTCACACCCTTGGGGGTTTCCTGTTTAAATCTCAATCTAAGGAACCGGAGCGAGCGATCCCTGTCTTGCATCCTTGTGGAATTCGGTGAGATTAGATTAGGGATGAATTCTTCCCATATTTCTTATAGAGCTGATATCTCTGCCCTGGCTTTCCCGATTGACTTCCCCATCCCCGGCTCATAAATCACAGTGTCTCTGTCGCTTTCGATACCGTTAACTCTGCAGGAGAAACCCATACATGACAGCAACCCGTCGTGTCGAGTCAGTGACCCATCGGGGCTGTCAGACCCCTCTCCCTTTGAAGGCTGCGCGAGGCCCGGCCAGCAGAAAGCTGGGACACGCTCCGCTTGGCAAAGAGAAAGCTCCCCGCGGCTTGCGTGCGGGTCGCGTGGCCGCCATGTGTGCGGGACAGCGGCGATTCTGTGAGCAGTTCTCCTACAGCGCTTCCCCTCTGCCCCCGGGCGCGAGGCTGCATCGAAAAACGCTGGTTTCCAGCTTAAAAATTTCATGCCGGTGCTCAGCGGCGGGATGAATGCAGTGGTTCCTTATGGGCAACGCACCACTTAATTAAACACAGCCGTGGCAGCAGGCTAAGGCTCGGGGCTCACGGCAGCCCAGCTACCCCCCGCCTGTTAGGTGCCTCCTGAGGATCCCCAGCGGGGAGTGCATCCCTCGGCCAGGCTGCCGCACGCTTTCAGGGGCCGTAATTCACACCAGAGGCGGTCTTATTTCAAGGATAGGAAGAAATAACCCTCTTTGTCTTCACTGAAGTTCGTCTACTGCTTTGTTGTTTGTTTCTAGGCATAAACAAACATTCAGCCTTCTCCTTCCCACCCTCACCCTGAGTACTGCAACCCCCTCGCACTGAAACGTCCACCCATCGCTTCCAAGACGCTGGAGGCGCGGAAGGCTCCCGATCCCAGGCCATCCATCCCCGGGCTCTGCCACGCTTCCAAGCAGAAGTATCATT
>NW_009649934.1:2851859-2852681 GCF_000708025.1 Charadrius vociferus
ATATTGTATGTCCCGAGGTTTCCAAGAGCTGAGGCATTGCAGAGACGGAGGTGGAAGAAGCACAATTGTCCTGTCCCGGCAGATTTCACGAAGCCCGAGCAGGGCATGATTCCCCCCAGGGACCGGGGAGGCTATTTTTTCTCCTTGGACCAAGGCTGTCCCAACTGCTTGGAGGGAAATGATTGATTTTCATTTGGGGGAGTGGGGGAAACCCGACAAAGCTGTCTTTGAGCGGTGGAAAAGTCCTCGGCATAGGCTAGGCGTTTAGTGACAATCTGTCCAATATAGGATTTCGGGCTGTTAAACCTTAGCACTAAAGCAAAGCATCGAAGTCAAGAAGCCCCAGAAAAAGCAGCTCTGGAGACGGAGAGTTTTACCATAGTAATAAAATAATAATCCCTCCCGGAATCCAAGTTAAGGCATTAATAGATATAACCGTAAGAAGATTATTACCGCAAACTTTTCATCGCGTACTCCGGCAAACCGAGCGGCAGCACAAGCTCCGCGCTCTCTGTCGGAGCCGGGAAAAGCCCAAATCACCCATGGGTGGTTCTGCACATCGATCTAAAACGCGGCGAAGGGGACGGGAAAAACACCCAAACTGAGAGCGGGTCAGAGCCGGTTCCGCTGCCGGAGCCGAACCGCTCCCGGTGGGAACGCCGACCCAGTCCGGTTCTCCCGGGGAGAGGAGGACCGAGGCGGAGGAGCCCAGCCCAGAGGCTACCGAGCTGATGAACAATTAAAAACCATCTCTCGGCTACTCACCGGCCCGCGGGATCCCAGCGGCGAGGCGCCCGCCCTGCTGCCGGCCCCGCAGCCCCG
>NW_009649934.1:2852787-2919968 GCF_000708025.1 Charadrius vociferus
GGCCACGGGGCTGCCAGGTTTGCATGAAAGCGTAGGGAAGAAGGGCTTTTTTAGCCCCGAAATATTTCGTTCCTGCAGCTCAGCGCACATCTAAGTCGGGGGGTGGGATAGGGAAACAGCCCATCGGGCGCATCGCTCCTATTTTTTTTTTTAAATTATTTTTTTATTTTTATTTTTTTCTTCTTCTTGTGAATTTGGGACATCAGCCCGCAGCGGGGTGGGCAGGGACCGGAGGCACCATCCCGCTGCTGCCTGGTAGGGGGGAAATTCAAAAGGAAAGCTCTGGTCCACAAGTGACTCGAGCAAAATGTTATGGAGAGAAAAATCTGGGAGGATTTGGGCTCTGGTGGCTGCGCACTCGCGTTGGGGCCGCGGGAGCAGACCCGTACAGCCGAGGACCCAACGTACGTACTATACATTTACATTTTTTCGCTCCAGATGAGCTCTGGTCTGGTCTGAACGCCCATCAGCGGCTGGGGAGCATGAGGTGTGTTCCTGGAGCACATTTGATTTCGTTTCGTCTGAAAGGAATCCAGCTGACGCTCTCCCAAGCCTGAGCTCTCCAGAACTGCTCCAGGACAACGTCCAAAGCGCAGTAAAGTGGGGAAAGGCGGGAGATCGGTTTCAGAAGTGCACCCTTGAGCCCAATTAATGTGCTGGAGCAGGCACAGCCCAACAGGGCTTTGGAGAAAAGGGACGTTGCTGCCTAACCGCCCTCCGCCCAGAGAGCTGCTCGGCCCCTCTCCTACCCCCAGCAATAGGAAGGGCCCAAGGGAGCTGCCCGAGATCCCAGTGGAGCCAGGGAGGGTGTTGGGGCCCTGGGGACACAAACTGGCCTCGCCTGGACCCCCACCCGCTGCCCGTCGGGCTGGGGGTTCCATTCAAGCTGTGGGCCACAAGCCCCCTCCCAAATTGTACAGCAGTAGGTGCGTGCTGGATCCTGCCCGCTCTCCTGGGTGGACTTCAGCCTGATGAAGGCAGCTCCATTTCCCGGATGGATCTCGGACCAACGTTACAGGTAGCTTTGTCACCAGCTCATTGGTGGGACCTGTCACTACCACCATGCTGGCCCTGCACGGTGGGACTGCACCCCAGTGGGCGAGGGTACCGCCTGTGCCGGGGTCACCCTGCTCTTGCTGCTCCTGCTGGACAGGACCCCAAACCACCCCAGCTCTTCAGGCTCATCCTCTCCTTCCCTCCAGATCAAGCCCGGCATGATGCAATGTGAAGTCACAGGGTACAAAGACAACATGGGAGCTGCTCACCAGGGTTGTCCACAACAGTGGTGTTTGTAAGGTGATGACTGGAGGTGGCTCCAGAGGGTGAGCTGTTAGCCCACTCCCTGCCGTCTCTGGACCAGCCCATCTCTGGACCAGCCCATCCTTCCATTGTGTGGGACCGGGGGCTCTGTCCCCTGGGGGTAACGCTCTCATTCCCCAGCTTCCTTGCAGCACACCCAAGCACTCCACAGGGAACGGGGGTGGACTGGTCTCCTCCAGGCCACAGATGTGCTGACCAACAAGTGCCCAGAGCAGAACCATACTCCTGGAGGTGCCGAGAAGCGCTTGCGACAGCACTGCGTGCAGCTGGGATGTCTTTGTGCTGCCCATCCACTTCTGTTTCTTAGGGATGCACCAGCCCCCCGTGCCCCAGGGCAAGAAGCAGACGCTGGATATGCACCAGCACAACCGCAACAAGCCGCAGATTCCCCCCTCCGCAACTGGAAATGCTATAGAATCATAGAATAGTTTGGGTCAGAAGGGACCTTTAAAGGTCATTGTCCTGGTTGGAGCGACACAGGATTGATTTCTCTTTCAGTAATTTTACTTTTCAATTTTACTTTTCAGTAAAATATCTTCTAGTGCTTGGGAAAACTGTCCTTTTAGAAGACACTGGTGTCTAAATTTGTGAAAATATTTACTTTATTGCCAGCTATGGTGTGTGGGTCTCAAGGTCTCAGTGTTTCTGATCTCACCAGGTGTGGGCATGAGGAGGAGCGAGACCCGGGCACTTGACCCAAGCTCGCCATCAGGATTATTTCATACCTTCAATATAAATTAGAAAGTTTGGTGAGGAGTTCTCTCTCTCTCCCGTGATGGCTGCCATCCTGAGAACTTCTTGCCCCGGTGCTGGAGCCCTGAGTCCCCCCTAAAGCCACAGCACTGGCAGTGTCCCACATTTGCTGTCCCCTGCCGGGAGTGCACAGCTTCCTATGGACAGAATAGGCTGAGTGTAATCCTTGTATATTTTATATCAGGATCAATATTGGTTCTTTAGTGTTATTAATGTTAATTATCTAGTCTTATTCTATTAAATCGGTTTCTATTTCAACCCTCAGGTTTCCTTGTTTATTCCCAGTTCCCCTTCCCAGGTGGGGGGGGGGTCATTGGGGGAGAGAATAACTGTCTAACTGACAATAAGTTGTTGTGGGTTCCTCCAACCATAACAGCCACGTAGTCCAACCCCCCTGCAATGAGGATGGACATCTTCAACTGGATCAGGTTGCTCAGAGCCCCATCCAACCTGACCTTGAATGTTTCCAGGGATGGGGCATCTCCCACCTCTCTGGGCAACATGGGACAGTGTTTCACCACCCTCAGAGTAAAAAATGTCTTCCTTCTACCTAGTGTAAATCTTCCCTTTTTTAGTTTGAAGCCATCACCCCTTGTCCTACCAACTGCCTCTGCCTTCTTTCCTCTGCGGGGAGTAACCGGCACAACTTACTCTCCTTCCAGCAGCACGTGCGGGTCCCCGAGGGAGGAGGGAAGCGGGTGCCAGGCAGGGAACCACCACGAGTCGGTGCACAACGTCATGCCCAGGGTGGCCTGGAGCTGCAGCAGCAGGACCTTGAGCACACACGGCAGGACGCGAGCACTGGAGGTCAGTGTGGAAGGTGCGGGTGACCTCTCGGCCGTCCATTGCTCTCAGGAAGCTTTTCCACGGTGTTATTTCCTTGGGCCAGCACTGTTTTACCGATGGTGCTGGTTGCTGCTGTGGGTCAGCCTGGTGCCACCTTGTCCCATTCAACCCCTTCCCCGCACACGCCCCAGCAGCAGCTTGGCCAAACCATATCCCCTTCCGAACGTGCTGACAAAAAAGGTCCATTTAGAATTCGTACAAGGGCTTGTGTCTGTGCTTATCTCAGCTATTCTGGTCATTATGGGACTTATTACAACGTCATACATCTTCCTTTGAGTCTTTGTGCTACTGGATGGAAGTCTATGAAAGTGCAGTTTCACAGAGATTATGGCTGTTGGCATTTGAAAGCGTAATGTCCCCAGTGCAAGGAACAAAGAACAGAGTTGGTCTCCCTTGTATGTATATGGACAAATACAGAAATATATAACCTACATTAAAACTGGGGCATGATTTGAGCAACAGCCTCCTCTGAACATTAAACTCCTGCACCTCTTAAAACATTAAATGAGTTAAATTGTTCATGATACTCATCGAGTATCTTCCCATATTTAGCTAGAGCCACGTACGGATTTTTATTACTCTCCTCTTTCATTTCAGATAAAGAGAAGGCCTGTGGATTTGTTAGAAAGATATATTAAAAAATGGCTAATTGCAGCGTATTCACACCTAAAAGTTTTACCAGTAGAACTGCAGCCCACTCACCTCCTGCTTTGCACCACCCCAATAACACCCATTTTGCTCTCCCGTTTTGCAGCAGGACAGGTACCTCCCCCTGTGCCCACCCCTTGACCGGCTTTTTGGGGACATCTTCACGCTCTCCAGCCAGAGCTGCAAAGAGGAAGCGTGCTTGCTTTGCAGAAGAAGTCTCCCGTGTCCGTGGAGCCCGTGGAACCCCGCTGCGGAGGGAAGCGGCCCCACAGTGTGTTTGTTGCTGCCCACCCGCTCTGCTCCCCACAGCCCAGATCCCCCGTGCTCTGGAGGTCCCTGCGGGGACCTGAGCGGGAACCAAAGGCTGTGTCACTTCTTGCTCTTTGGAATGGACTCCGGAGAGAGCCACGACTGAGGCTAAAGCAGTGCTTGTTTTATTCGTTCCACAGCATAGAAGTCCTGCTCCCACTTCGCAGAAGGAGAACTTGCCTCTGTCACCCCACTCCTTCCAGGGAGAGGTTCTCCTGGTAGTGCTGGAGCCACAGCCCCCGGCCCCATCCCTCCTTCCAGCTGCACCTCTTCTCTCCTTGAAGCTACTGCTGCCGAGGGAAGCACGTTCACTGGTTTCTTTCTCTCCTCCCCCCTTAAAAATTCTTCCCTCATCCCACCTTGCTGTGCTCTTCCTTTTAGAAAGCTCAGCTCCGGCTCTTCACGTCAGTATGTTCTGCTCACAAGGTCCCGAATCACTGTTGTATCAATAGTAATGTGAATAAATATTGGAAATTGAATACTATCCACTCGCTTTGCATTGGGAAAGGTGGGGGGAAAAAGCGGCTCTTGCTCCAGAGACTTTCAGATGTCGGAGTCGGCCTCCGGCACACCAACCTTTGAAGCTGATGGAACTCAAAGATGGACCTCTCCTTGGGCAGGGGTGCAAGTAGCAGTAGTAGCAGTAGCAGTAGTAGTAGTAGTAGGGTGCCCTGCCTATGCCTCCCACCCTCTCAGCGGTGGACCTAATCTCCCCCTTGGTTGCCCCCAAACTGGCCAACGTGAAGTTCATGGTTGCTGCTGACTGTTCCTAAGGTCACCCCCGCGCTGAGCACTGCTGCCAGCAGCCGTGTCCCAGGAGCAGCATCCTTCCTCGCCCATACAGCCCATCCTTTCAAACCCTTCTTCTGCCTTTTCTCCCCCTGCTCCCTCGCGCACACGCTACCATTCCTACCAACCTCAGCACCGGGTACAACTCACCCCAGTCCTCCTCCTGGGAATAACGTCTCCACGCCAATCAGCTGCTCCAGCGCAGGACTTACCTTGTCATCTGTTCCAACGCTCTTATCAGGGTCTTCCAAAAAAATGAAAATAAATTGGAATCCTCAGTCATACCCATCACCACAGGATGGCACACAAGGCAACGTGCAGTACGCGGCAACAGCACTAGCACAGCTGTGAATAATCTTTGAAATACAAACAAAATAATTATTTGATATAAAGACAGTGGCTTTAGGTTGACCGACCTTAAAAAAAAACCAAACATTAAAGGCATCAAAACCACTGTACCAATGATAAATAGTCAGGGTTTCTATGCCACCATCTATGCTGCTGTCTTCGTAAGAGAGTATGACTTCTTCTGGCTCGGTGCTTCTTTTTAATGCTTTTAGCTTCTTACTCTCTTTATCTGTTCCAGTTTGTTAATAGCCTCATTCCAGTCACCTCATCCCAACCCCAGTGGAGGGCTCCTCCGCGTTCCCTAATCCCGGCTATCCCCCGGCTGATGCACACCACGGGCGGACATCGTGCCTACGTATGTATGTACACACCTCATGTACACAGACACCTCTCCAAGGGAACACGCAAGGGATTACCCCGATTTTCCATGAGCTGGTACTGGGATACTCTCTTCAGTCCGGGCGAGTGGCATTTTGGACTCAGGCACAGCACATCCCCCCGAGATCCCCCACTTGTGTGAGTTAACAGGGTGCTGTTCCAACTTCTTAAGCCAGAAGCAACATTCCTGATTTTCCGTAATCATTTACTATGACCCTCAAAATCATGGAAGCCAACAAATCTAGTGTTTCTATGATTAATATAACTAATGGGAGGTAGATCTACCTCCACGGAGAGAAAAAGGATTTGTCTTGATTGGAGACAGATGCACCCTGCAATCAGGTATTTCTTTCTTTTTTTTTTTTTTTCCTTCTTTTCACTGGAGTCTGTTCCTGCTCCTCTCTTGTCCCTGACTTGAGCTCTGGCAATTGGCCGACAAGGAAAGTGCCGTGTTGCTTCTCCTCTCACATACGCACGTCACGCCGACTACAAGCGAGCAAAAGCAAAGCTAAGCCAAGGAACGTACATTATTTAGTGAAGGTCCATCTGTGCAAAGGAAGCTGCTCTTACATGTATCTGGTTTATTATCTCCTAATTAATTACATATCACCAGTCGTTAACAGGTTTTCGCAAAGATAGATGTACCCACTTAGCAAATTAATAAAACCTCATAAAGGGCTCCTGCAGTTGGTGCTTGTGAAGGCTCCCTCCGACCCCGTTTGGGAATGATGCTCTGTGGGTGCTCATTTTTGGCAGAGGCAGGTACCCGGGCACAGGACAGCCTGTGCAGCAGCTGCTGATCTGCTCCCAAATTCCCCGCTTCCCTCCAGCGCCGCTGAAAATGATGTCCCACTGCAGTCACCCTTCTTTCCCCCTTGCGCGTGAATGATTTCCAGACTCGAGAGCACCAGTGTGCTCCTCCGGACCTCGCGCCGCCGTGATGGCTCTGTCAGGGAGCTCATCCCCAGGAGCCCATCGCCGTCCCCAACGTAGCCAGGACGCCCACAGGGACCGAAGCTCCGCCTTGCCGCTCAGGCTGCAGACCTCCCTAACAGCCAGAGCTGCCTTCTCCACATTTTTCCAAATTTTCCAAATTCTTCACCCTCGTTCAGAGCTCACTAGGAGGAGCGCGAAGGGTTGTGATGCTTGGAGATTGCACATTACTCGCTCAGGCTCTAGTGTGGGATAGCTCTTCACCATTTCCACTGTAACAGAGCTATCGGGGTGCTGTGGGTCGGGGTCATCCCCCCTATGCCCATTAGAAGCACCATTATCACCGCTACCCAGACCCTCCTCATCTATAGACCCAGACAAGCTGCCGCTGGCTGTGCACATGGTCCCCGAGTGTCTTTCTTTTAACACACAAGCATTAGAGTGACCCTTCCTCCATCTAAACTTCCACACGGTTCTCTACAGCAGGTTTCTTGAGCAGCTCCTCTCCCCTGGTGTGCAGAGACCTCCCTCACCCAGCATGGAGGGGGTCTCCAGCAGGAGGGGGCCGTTACAAACCCTGTCTAAACGACACGACTTGCCCTGGGCGCACACGGTCCCTCTCCTCACACCCACGTACTCACCAGCACCGCAACGCTCCACCCCACCTCCACCATCGCTGGGTGCAGCACCAAGGACCGGGGTGCCAGCGAGCAAGTCCCCCCCACCTCTCTGGGGTGGCCTGTGTCAGAGACAAGGACATGCAGCTCGGACTCTGCCCCCTGTGAAAGTCATCAGCTGATGCAGGTGGCCCTTCACCTCCACGTCTTGATGTCTTCAGTTTTGTCACGTCTCTGGTTTTCCCTCCTTTGGGGTATATGAAAGCGATGTCGGGGCCTGTGCTCTGCCAGGTGAGCGGGGAGGCAGCGGTGGGTGCCGGCCACCGCAGCTCCGTCACCATCCTCCTGCCCATCTGGGCATGTTGTCTGCTCCCACCGGCCACCGCTGTCAGCATCATCCCTATGCGTACAGACCATGCTCAGCCTTGTCACCCGCAGCCCCTGCCACGCTCACACACACACGCTTCCACCGCGCTTCAGCCAAACCATCCCTGTCCCTGTGATGTGTCCCTGTCCCCGTGACATGTCCCTGCCCCGGAGCTGCCTCCGCACCCCCTGGGCTGCGTGAGCAGCACCTGCTGAAAACGGCTTTTCCTCTGACAAACACAGTCCCTCGCAGGCCACCACACAGCCCCTGCCACACTGGACCAGCATGGCTGCGTCCCCACAAGGCTCTCCAACACCACTGCCACCAGATCCAGCCGTCCCCACGCTCTGCGGGGAGGAAAGGACCGGCTCTGCCCCAGTTGGGAAGGGCAGATGACACCCAGCACTAGTTAGACCGCCTTCAGCCATTAAGCTGTTGCTATTAATTGAAGCCAGTTGTCCTTGCTAACGGCCAGGATGAATCCCACACAGGTTGCTCCAGATCCTGAATTCCTCCCAGGCCTCGGGGCTGTCCCCTGCTGCCAGGTCACATCCTGACCCACCAGTACACGGCACCGGGAGCACCTGTCCCTGAGCGGGCAGGGAACGCGCTGCAGGACAGTGACCAAACCTGTCCCAGCCCCAATGACATGGGCTATAAGCCCCAGGGACCTCATCGTCCCACAGCAAAACACCATGGCAATCTTCCAAAGCATCACGTGCTTTTAAAACATGCCATTTTGGGCAAGAGACAAGCACTGACAAATTTTCAGTTTTATTAAAAAAAAAAAATAATATTCTAGCAGTAAAAAATTGAAAAAAAAAAAAAAAAAAAAAGGCCAAACCCCCAAGAGAACATGACACAGAGAGAGAGAGAGACAGAGACAGAGACGGGAGAGACAGGCTTGGGGTTTTTTCCACCATTCACTCAAGTTCCTTATAGCGGGCAAACATGACTCTCCGGACGGCGTCGCGGTAGGTCTCGTTGGACTGCCTCTTGGTGGGCTTCCCTTGGGCCCCCAGGCCAGGGCCCTTCTTCCGATTTTCTGCCTAAAACCAGACACAGCTCATGTTAGTGATTTCTCCTCTTTGTCCCTAAAGAAAAAGCTTCCCCTGGGCTGCTTCAGGACAGCTGACTGCTCCCATGAGGATTGGGGAGAGGAAGAAAAGGAAGCGCACTGTGTTCCTCCAAAAACTGTTCAGGAGAAAGTATCGGCCCTTTGCGGGCAACAAAACCACAGCCAGCAAATGCCCGGTGAGAATCAAACCACCGGCATCGGCTGCGGAGACCACTGCGAGCATACGGTGGGGTGGGAGCGGGCAGCCGAAAGAGGCAGCCGAGAGGCAGCCGTGTGTGAGCGAGGAGCGGAAGAGAGCAGAGGGAAGCGGCAGCGAGAGAGCTGGGCTCCGGGGGAGCTGGCTGCAGTTAGCCTGCCTTTGCACAAGCTCAGCTCTTCTCTCCTCTAATACAGTTCCCGTGGGCTCCGGTAGCTCACTTTGAATTTCAACCAGTTTTTAACGACTGGCTTTTGCAGCCAGCGTCTGAACTGTTCAGTACCACCTGCCTAGAATTAGCCCAGGAGAGCGGGCCCAAGGCTGAAAGCTTCTCTTGCTTTGAAGTCTGACTTATCTGAACACCAGAGATGCGATCAATTAGGCCAAGAGATCAAAGTCCTGTGGGGCTGAAGCGGGCACATGGCTTTGCATGACTTGGAAGCGGGAAGAAAGCACGTGTCGAGGGCTGTTTTGGGAGGCCTTTAGAGGAACTGTACGAGGGTTGTGCTTTGCAATCAGCTCCCCCATCCAGTCCAGCGAGCCCTGATCGGAGGTCAGACCTCCCGGAGCGCGCGGCTGGAGCTGGCTCTTCGACAAAGCCCGTTTTACGGCCACAGGAAACTCTCCATGAGGACTGAGCAACAGCTGGGGCCGGTTCCTGCCGTCTGCACTGAAGAGGGACTCTTGCCTCGTGTGTGTGGGCTCAAGCAAACACACGTCACGAAGCCTCAAATATTTGCCTTTAACGATGTACTCGACCGCAAGCCGAATGTCGCAACACGAGCTGCGCTGCAAGCTGCCCGCCCCTCGGCGATGCACTGACACCACCGCAGTGAGGCAGCCAGGCGACAAACCTGCCGCCACAAGCGACGGCAGCCGCAAGGGCACGGTGCAGCTCAAGTGTCTCACATGCTCCCGGGCGAGGGGGAGCAGTCCCTGCTCCGGGCCGCTTGTCAGATAAACCCTCTGCAGCAAATTAAGGTCCACTGAGAGACCAGCCTGTCCCAGAAGGCAGGATCTACCCAACCCTGCCTGTTCCTGAAGCCTTTTGCTGATGGGACTCTGCTCCTCATCAGACAACGTACTCTGGTGTTGCCTTCCAAAGTCCAGAGTCCAGAATGGCAGCGAGAGCCTCAGGAGCAGAGTAGACAAACAGTGCCGTGTACCCTGTGGCTTTGGCTACGCTCACACCTCCCCGCAGGAGGTTCACCTTCTCCCCCAGCTCGCATGTTTGCGGAGCACTGAGCTGGTGACCCGCTCAAACCTCAAGCCGGCTTTGGACAGGTATTAATCAGATGCTCACACCCTCCCTACTCAGTGTTACTCTATTCTCAACCCCTCCAGATCCATATAAATTCTAACCTTTTTCCACTGCCAACATCCTTGCAGCCCCTCCCAGCCTGCGAAGTTAATTAGCGCACGTGTATTATTCCATCAAGTGGGCGCCGAGACTTGCAGTCTGACTCTTGTTCCAGCTGGGAACTCCCTCCAGCTGTCTTGGGAGACATTACCTGCTGCAGGACAGTGATGTGTTTTGAAAGGAAAGGAAGACTCACCTCCAGTGGTGATGTTGTGCCCTGCTGGTTGTGGCCGAAGCCTTTCTTCCACCCTGTGGACTGCGCCATGCGGTTCCCTTTGTTGTTACTGTCAATCCTCGGGTCGTAGTCACTGCAAAAGAGGCAGAATCAATGGTCCGGTTTTGCAATGCTTCGAACACGTGCCAGGGATTTTTAGCTCCGCTAAGAGCACTTCCACTGACATTCCAGCCTCTCCTGGGGGATATCCAAGTTGCTTGCAAGAAGCACACCGTCCAAGGAAACCAACACGGTGGATTCTGTGTGCAGGGCTCAGACACCTGTGACCGCATAGCTCCCTGGCCCACCTCAGGAGAAAATGCCCCAGGGCACAGGAAATGAGCTCAGACTCCCAAATATTTACATTCTGTGCTTGCACTTCCTAATCTGAATTTTAGCAATGGCTAGAAAGTGAAGCCTAATCCCTGCTGCTCTGCTAGATCTTTCTTTCCTCCCAGTGCTGTGGTCATTGGGCTCAACAGATGCAGTGTTGATTTGGACACCCTTTCCCACACCTGGTCATTACTCATCCAAGACCATTAACCAAAACCCATAGTTTTGAAAACCACTCAGCACAAAAATAGCTTCCCTCAGGCAAGTTCTACTTTCTGGCTGCTGCTGATACTGCACACAAACTGCTTTAGTTTATCCGCAGCTATTCCAGGAAAACAGAGGAAGGAAAAGACGTGGATTTTTAAACTGCAATACACAGAGGAAAGGTCTCCTTCTGAGGTGCTGTACCAGAAGGGAACAGGCACATAACCAGTTTTGTCTTCAACACATGCCTAGCAGTTCCTCAGCCCACTGGAACACGCGAGCTTGCAGCAGGCAGGCCTTTCGAGAGCTCCGCACAGCACGCACTTTCTTCCTCCACCTACTCCGAATGAGATGGAAACAGCTCCCAGTGTTCCTCTGAGTCAGTGGAACAGATGAAACACAGCTTTGCTCTTTCTTTCAATGGCTAGATGCCAGGACAGGAGGACAGCAAGTGCCTTAAGGATGAGGTGGATGGGAACAGGCTGCATTCTGCTCCCTCCGCCTGGCCAGGCACACAGAAACCCCCCATCTCACCCATCCAGCTTGTCTCTACTTTCCCCTAAACCCTCGTTTCCACCCCTGAGCTACACACCCGTGGTCCTCTCCGAGAAGTCCGGCAGCACAGCGGGCTCACACTTCGGGGAACTCTACCCACAAGAATCACAGTCTGTCTGGCTGTTACTCTTGCAGATCCACCCCTCTGGTCAATTCCTGGCCTCGCCGTGCCAGCAGCACACATGCCATCCCAGCACCAGCAGCCCCAAAGAGATCTAACCAAGAGCAGCCATTACCTCTCTGAGTCCCGGTCGTATCTGAGTCGTTTCCTCTCTGGTGAATCCATCTGCTGGAATTTCTCTCTGCGGTCACATCCTTTGTCTTTGTATCTCCCCTTCATAACAGAAAGAACAAAGTAAGTATGGGAGCTACAAAGTATTCAACACCCCACAGGAGACTGCTCTGCAGCCAGGTCTCATCTCATCCTCGGCTGTCCTGGGGACCCACAAACCCTGGATGTTTCTAGGACCCACGATCCACTTATTCTGTCCTGATGGCATCTGTTGGGCTGACCCAGACCTGTGGTTGCAGCCTTCCAGCTATGGCACCCAGAGCTGCTCTGTTACCTTCCGAACAACAGACAGTTACAGCTCTCCCAATCCTGGCCAGGCAGCAGCAGCCCACACACCGCATCAATTTTAGGTGGAAATCTGGGCCCCTGCTTAGCCCAAAGCCCTACACTGGCTTGCAGGGCAACAAAACCACGCTCTGACCCTTCTGGGAGGAGAGAGATCTGTCTTACAGCACTACCTATAGGTCCAACTGCAGGGTGTGCTCAGAGTTCAATGTAAGACTCTCTGGGAGGCATTTGATGCCCAGGCTGCAGATACAGGTCCAGAAGTGGCAAGTCTGCCTGGGACCAACATCCCGCTAACGCAGGACCACTACCAGAAGTCTGCCTACCACCGCAGACCCACCTCACGCTCTCTCTTCTCCAAATATGCCAGTTCCTGCTCAGACCGTTTGATCTTCATATGTATCTCCAGGTTTTGCTGGAAGGATGAAAACAGAAGCCAGTGTCAGCAGAGGAAACAAGCTGTCAGGGTCATTTGCTCCACCTCTAAGGAGTACGGGTAAAGCAGGACTTGCAGCACAGACTACCTGCTCCCCACAGAGGCCAGGAGCCGTCCTCTCCAAAGTAAGGAAGGCAACAAGTCCTATTTTAATCTGCGTGCAGTTTGGCCCTCCTAGAAGCAAGAGCTCGAAGGCAGCGTGGAACATGGGGAGGCACGTACTAAGTTCTTACTGCAATCACACTCGTGTGTGCCAGCACCCCACTCTCCCCAAGCCTGAGCTCTCTCGCTACGGCTTAAAAAGTCACACCTTGATGTTACAGCACTCCCATGGCAGGAACAAGCAGCTCACACAATGCTTTGAACAGCACTTTGATGGGAACTTTGCCCGCTACTGGTGTCAAATTCGGCACAGCTCTTCCCACCCAACCGTCGCATTTTTCCCTGCAGATCACAAAGCTGTTGAGCCAAAGGCAGCTTGCAGCACACGCGCAGCACCCCAGCCACCAGCTCCCCCATACCTTGTGCAGGTTGGAAAGCTGCTGGTGCTTGATGAGCACTTCTTTGTTGGGAAACTGCCTCCTGCACAGCAAGCAGGCCAGCTTGTTCCAGTCGGTCAGCTTATCGTCGCTGGCCTTGGCTTTCCTCGGCTGCTCCTCGCGTTGTGCTGGTGGGTGGGCAGGCGGCAGCCACTGCGCCTGTGACTGCTCCTCCTCTTCCTCCTCCTCTTCATTGTCGCTGTCTCCTCCATACTCTCCCAGAAGTCCTATCAGGGGGTTCACCACCTTGGGCTGAGGAAAGAGGCAGAAAAACGCGACAATTTGCAGCATCAAGCCTGCCTGGCCATGCAGGGCTCTGCTTCCCCAACCCATGTCCCCGTGACTTCTGTCTCCCTTCCAGCCCAAGAGCCAGAGATGAGCATCCCAGCAGCACGGACAGGGAATGGAAAGAAGCTGGCTGCCCAGCATTTACACACCGCCGGGTAAACAACCCTTCTGTTCTCTAGACTTTCTTTGCTGCCAGGCTTTCCCACTCTGCCACACGCCCAAGCACAAGAAGCTGACCGAAGCAGTGGCTATTTGGCAGGGAGTGGCTATCAGTCACTTCCCCTAGCAACGGAGAGCAGCGAAGTTTGGTCTTCCTCAGTCCGGAGGTGGCTGGAAGAGCTTTCTGCTTGAGGACTACTTGAGTGAGGAGACACGGCTCAAATGCAGGTATTAAATTTCCCATGCTAGAAACCCACAAACAAGCTCAGAGTTATAAAACAAACTGCCTTTGCCATTCGATCTCCAATGTTCCCTCCCCTGGCATGAGAAGCTGGCACCTCTGCCATCCAAGGTCACAGCCAGGCTCTGAGGAGCCTCTCTAACCCCGTACCCAGGCTCAAATAAGGCAAACCCCAGTCCTACGGAGCCACTTACCGGGGCTGCACTCTCATCCTTTTTCACAGAGGGAGGCAACGGTTTTTTAAAGACGTCTTCTGCAGAGAACTTCTCCTCTACAGTTTCATTCTGAAACAATCAAGATGAGGTGTTAAGACCGCCATAGCATGGACTCTGCACGTAACAGCTAAGCACCCATTTAAACAGGCCTCCAAGGAAACCAGGCAGTTGGTAGAAATGAGGTCAATTGGTCACCAAGCTCAATCAGCTTGGTGGTGTTTTCAGGATCTTCCTTATACTGGACAGAGAACACCAGAGACCGCAGTCCCCCACCACTGCAACCGGATGAGCCTGTGATGCTCACTTGTACGTTCAGCAGCACAAAGAGTAGGCTGGGGTGAAGCTACACATCTACACGTTTCACAGAGAAGTGGTCTGAAGCCTTGGCCATGCTCTAGTTTAGCAGCTCATTAGCTACTCACACTTGATGGAGGAAGACAAGTGCTATGCGACATCTTACCAGGCCTGTACTCTCGTCCTTTTTCACAGAGGGAGGCAATGGCTTTTTGAAGACATCTTCTGCAAAGAACCGCTCCTCTCCAGGCTCATTCTGAAAAACCCAAGACTGGGCATTAGGCCGTCAGCAGCACAGGGGACAGAGTGCACACAGCAGCCAGGAAGCTGCTTCTGAGCATCCACGGAAACCAGCCAGCCAGGAAAAACGACGGCAGGATTTCTACTGGAGGTTATTTCACCCTCTGTTCAGACAACACCATGTTTCTCCTAGGTCATTATGCTTGAAAGCAGGCATCCTCCATACCAGATGAGACTCCTTGGCTGGCTTGGTACCAAAATCAGGAACAATCACACCCCTCGGGTCCCAACTGCCCAGGGCTGGTTATGCTGAGCATATCCAGACTAACATGCAAGGTGGAAGACAAAGCTGCTGTATTCGTGGCTAAATCACTTCTACCAACTCTCCTGGCATTCCTCAGGCCCAGTGAGTATGACACCACTGTTGCAGAAGATCCTGCTCCAAGCACCCATGCTCAAACATCACTTTGGGCAGCTCTTCCCAGTCAGCAGCTCCCCATGTTGGGGAGACAGCGTTTGCTCACTGGGAGCAGCACTGAAGGACACCACCAGGACTGGGTCTCTGGGAGGGGCTGTACAGGACATCCCACACAGAGTCCTATCTGCGTTCACTCTCCGTTCACCTTTGCAGTCCCCCTGCACTGCCTGCCTCATCTGCCTGCCTGTGACGTTCGGAGCGGGCAGGAACTGTGGTTAGGGAAGCGCTGAGTCTCTGTTATTATCTGACTCGCTATGTTTAAACACCTCTGCTATTTTCTGTTGGCTCTGTTACAACAGCCGAGCGCTTTCAGCAACTGTGAGTGAAATGTGTGTCTCAGTTACCTGGATGTTTCCGAGTCCTTTACCACATGGAATGGATGAGAAGCCTTCACTTAATGTCACAAGAGAAAAATTTCAGGAACTTACTCCCACCTGGCCAGGCAACAACTATGTTCCTGGCCTGTTGCTGACCCCATGTATTTCACTGTTTTCTCTCACTGTCCCTCCCTCTTTGAATCCTCTACAAATTACTCTCTGTTTCCTAACCTCTCTTACCTCAGCCTCCTGGCCTCAATCTCTGATCATTCTGACGCCTGGAGGGATTTACCTTAGCAGAAGTACTTTTCCCTTTCTCTTTTTTGTCCCTGTTATCCCTGCTGTGTGGCTCCTTCCTTTCATTTGTCCGTTCCTGGCTCCCATGCCGCCGCCTTCTGCTCTCTGTAGGTGATGAGCAGGCTTCTCGGTCTATCGTGACTTCTCTCTGAAAGAGGCATTTGGAACAGACTTAGCCAAACCCCAGCAATCGTCTTTTTTGGCTTATTGTCCTTATTTGGCTGGGGAGACCAGCGCAGTAAGAAGGGACAGCAGAGCCTCAGACAGCTGAGGTCAAAGGCTTCAGAACTTTGCTCGAGCAGAAGTCAGTCTACCACAGCCAGGTCATCAGACCGCTACCCTGCTCACCCAGAACATGGACCTCTCCAGTATCATGAAAACAAGATGATAGTCTCAGAGAACTTCTGCTGATGGGTCTTTTTTGGCATCCTTGTAACCATTGCTTGCTGGCGTCAGGGAGCAAAGAGACCACCGATGAAAACAGAGCTCTGCTGTTCATCTTTTAATACAGAGAGTCACATACCACATGTCTCCAGTAAAATCTAGTGAGGATGCTCTGCCTATAAGTCTACTCAATGAAGAAGAGACCAAAAACCCTCCAAAGGCAGGGCTTCAGAGGCCAAAGATGCAGCTACAGTAACTGGCTAATGGGTTCCTAGCCTCTCATTAAGTCAATATTTTGGAACGTGCATCCCGTTTATACAGGTCAGAGGACAAAAAGAAACAAACCCGCCTCTATATTGTCCTATGCTCGCCTGTCTTTGGGATCCAGCTGCAAAATCTCTCCAGAGAAGAACAGTTTGTAAGAACGTACCAGGTGTAAAGCTTCCCTTCCACACACTCACCTGAGTCCTGGGGTCATAGTATGTCCCAGCTATTGGATCGTAGTAATTCCCAGTTTCAGGATCATAAATGTATGTGGACACATCTGATGGAGCTGAACAGAGACAAGAGTTAACACCAGAATTTTCCAAAGGCAGAACTTGCCTTTTACAACAAAATCATGAGCAAATATTACACCGGTGAAAGGACCAAGAGTGGGAAAGAAGAATTTTTTCTTCTGGCAAGATGTGAATATCCTCACATCCCTCGACCCACATCTTTTCTTTAATGAGTAAGAAGGGAGATAGGTTTTCACAATTCTTCTGGTTTAGGACTCTGGCAAAACTTTCACATCAAAACACGTTTACAGGGGCTGTGCTGAGATCACCAGACCACAACACTTGACCAGACAAAGATACGAAATTCAGTAATTTCCCTAAGAATGGGGTAATGAATACCAGGCTCTGTGTCCACCCACCCCTGTGAACAAGGAAGAGCTGTGCTCTTTCAAACAGTCTCCTGTTTCAAGTGATGACGCTCTCCACATCCCTTCCGCCCCGTGGGTACATGAAAGCTCCCAACGAGAAAGGGGAACAAACTGTTTCTACAGGAAAAGCCAAAGGCCTTCAGGGTAGGCCCAAACCATGAGGAATGCTTCTCATTTCCAAAGTATTATTAGACAGAGCTCAGCGATACTACATATAAGTTAGTAAAACAACCAGGAGTGTTCTTCCAGCCACCGGCACAGCTGCACAAAGTATATTTTCTTCTGTCTCACCTAGTAATCATCAGGCTGATTTTATCCCATCAGTTTACCACAACAAGGAAAAGCACGCACTAAGTTTCCTTTATCTGCATGTAGTTTTGCACAGTAAGAGTAGAGAGAAACACATCATCAGATAGGAAAATGTGACTAAACAAAGTTGGCAAAGGAACTCAGAAGTGGGTGTAACAAACAAACCTACTCTTAGCCTTTAAAAATATTTTTGGGCTGATTTCTACATGTCAGTGCCCTTTTAAGGAAGAAAAGTCTCCACAGTAGGAGTGAGGCAGAGCTTAACTTACACTGTGCTCTGGCGCGTCTCTGTGATTCGCCGCCCCTCCTGTCTCTCATGCCCCTTCTGCCCTGGAGTAAGTGAACAACACAAACAGATCAGAGACTCTTTGACAAACATCATATTGCTTCTCCTCCCTCTCACAGGCCCGAAGTTCAGGGAAACAGCTCATTTAGCTACCCTAAATAGAGCACAAGCAGGCAGAGCTTTTCATCTACAGAGCAACGGACAGTGCTGCGAAGCACGAGACCTCTGGAGCTTCCATGAATCTTTAAATGAGGTGTTCATGGTGATCTGCATGGAAGCCTCCAGCCCATCCAGGACGGGCCCTGTAGAGCCCTGTAATCTAGTAACAAGCACTAGAGGAGAGACATTCACTCCAGAAACCGAGATCAGTCATCAATGAAGTCACTCTGTAAAAGCGTGGTACAGAGTAATCCAGCCCAGAACTCCCTCAAGCAGCATCCGCACTCTGACTTGCGCGTCTGTGCACATTATAAACACAGCGCTGGGGCACAGTAGCAGTGAAGAGCACACGTGAGCATTACCATCCCATTCTCAAACACGTTGAGCTTTCAGCAGCCCAAAGGGAAAAAGCCAAACAAAGTCAGGCCTGTTATCCCCGGTACCACCTCCCTTTCTGGTGACCTGCAGGGAACCTGTGCAGACCTACCGGGCCATAGTAGGAATTGTCACCGTGCTCCCCATAGTCATTCCTGTTGAGATAAAGGTTACAGGTTAATGTCTATCTGACTTCACATTAACTTTAGTACATTCAAAATGATCAGCAGGACCAATAAAGACAGAAAGACCATCTTCGCTGGCCACATGTTGGATTGGGCCCACCCCAGGAGACAGAGAGACTTTGCAGACAGACTCTGCTGTCGTCCACAAAGATGAATCTTTCCAACCACTTTTTTTAAAGGCCAAACTCACTAATTCCCTCACAATGGGATTTGATGGCTGGACAGCAACAAGAGGCCATGCAATATGATGATGATACTGCTCAATCACTGAAGCTTCTTCTAGCTCTGATGCCTTCAGCTCTCCAACACCTTTTTAGGTTGTAGAAATATCTGTGCTCATTCACGTGCCAACCTTTAAGCACCTGGTCTGACCACACAGCTCTAGCTTCGCAGCACATCACACAAAGGACAACCCCACTGCCTCATCTGTCTGTACCTTCTCCTTCCTGTAGCAAGATTGACTTCCACCGTACGTCCATCAATGCAGATAGGGGGATCCAGATTCTGCAGTATCTTTAGCAACCTCAGAGCCTCCTGTAAAAGGAAAGGAGAATTTCCCATCCATGAGAAGGAAACATAAGCCCATTTCCCAAATCCAATCTGCTTGAAGGGAAGGCTTTGTGCTTACACGATGACCGTAGTAGGATAGGAAACACAACACTTTTGTCTAAATATCAGAGAAAGGTATTTAGGATGAGACAAAAACGATAAACGCATTGTTAGGTTCTCTGCTTGTCCTATGACCATTCTGAGCAGCCAGCTGGGGACTATAGTCTCCTAGGGCTGCTACACAATGCAGCACCATGGCTGCTGTTGCCCCAAAGAGTTTTGGTGAACACCCTCTGGACTAATGCCAAAGCACAGCTATGGAGTCTGGGAATCACCCAGA
This sequence comes from Charadrius vociferus, assembly GCF_000708025.1. Classification (NCBI taxonomy): domain Eukaryota; kingdom Metazoa; phylum Chordata; class Aves; order Charadriiformes; family Charadriidae; genus Charadrius; species Charadrius vociferus. The sequence goes on from NW_009649934.1 coordinate 2,871,629, forward strand.
ACCAGAAAAATGTGAACCCTCCAAGATGGGACTGTCTGTTAATCAAGATTCTTGCCTTCTGCAGAACGAAACCATTGAATTCAAGTTCTCTGCAAACACAGTATCTGTGCAAGAGGCGTTCAAGTTTCGGAGGGTCTAGAAAGAAACGTATTGAGGCAAGAAACTCACTTAGCGCCACAGCTTGTGACAACAGCCTGGCTCCTAAAGCCACAGAGCAACAGCTGTATCAGATATTGCCTGCACCTAGCCGGACAAGCAGAAGAGAGGACTCAGTCCAGGAGACAGCTGCCTCACAAGTACAGCGATTTCTTAGATTTCTGTGCTTTCTCTACTTCTGCAGATTACAGACGCCAACAGGGGGAGCACGTGAAAGCAGGAAACTACTTACAGCATGTGAATCCAGTTCGATGAAGCCATATGTCTGTCCCATCCGGCCAGCCTTGTTCTTCATGATGCGCACGCTGGATGTGGAGAGACGCACATATGGGGCCAGCAGCCCCACAATCACTTCTGGTGGGGTGAATCGAGTAATACGCTTCAGCATAATTGCTGTGAAGCACAATGGAGGAGGTGGCCAGAAAAGAAAAAGAAGTAAAAAAAAGATAATTCAGTTTTATTGTGACAGCACAAGTAAAACCAAACCTACCCAAAGCAACAGCATGGCTTCTTGCAGTTGAGTCTGGAAGCCATCGCTTTTTTTTCTCTGCACTTTGCAAGATGCTCGGAGTATCACCTCCAACTGCTAACCTTTCCTTCCCAGAAAACAGAGCAGAATATAGGCCTCTCCTCAGAGAAGCTCAGCCCAGGGTAACTTCTGGCCAAAGAGACTTTTTCTGCTGTGCTTAGTTAACCGTAACATCCTGAAGCCAGCTTGCCCTGAACTGTAATTTTCCTAAAGGCAATTCGCCAGCATGTTTGGAGCTGGACAGCCCATCGTTCCTTGATACCACGATTTGCAGAACATGGAAACATCCTCCAGAGGTTTTAGCGAAATGCTGCCCTTTCTGCAGATGGCCTCACAGAGTGCAACCAAAAGGAATCCAAAATTGGGCCCTGTGCCACTCACTTCTGCTTCCTCCACCATCCTGTGGTGCGGCTTCCTCAGCTTCTCTCTGAGAAGGCAGGTCCTGGTGCCGGTCCATGTCCCTTCTCTTCTCCTGTGAGGGCCGCCGCTCTCTCCCTTCATCCCTCTTCCTTGGCTCCTGTTCCTGAGGCTGACACTCCTGCTGCGGAGCAGGAACGGAGGGCTGGAGAGGCTGCTTTGGAGATCCTGGTTGTCCTGATAACTCTTGCTCAGGTTTCTCAAGTTTTGTCTCTGCTATTAGAGAGGAGAAATTGACTGGTTCCATAGACAGTGTTTCAGCACATATTTTTCTTCTGCTATTTTCTGGTCACTGCTGCAGCGCCCTTTATGAAAAGCTAACCTGTTCTGCCCTTTGCATATTCCATATCTTAACACTCCGCAAACACAAGCTGCGTAAAAGCCAAGATAGATACTGCTCATCCTTCCATTGCCTTGTTTCATGTTGGGCTCCTTTACCTGAGCTCTCCCATCAGAGACAAGAGCTTTTCTGGCCTGCTTTTAGGATTGGCTCTTGCCTGGGCAAATGTGAATTAGGGATGGTTTTGGATATGTTTCACTCATGCAGGACAGTCTACTTGGCAGTGATATCCTTACTATGCCTGATGTATTCTGGAACACCCACAGCTGAGCAATATCAACTAGTAACTGTCACCCGATCTCTATGCTAGAGGAAAACTGGGTGCGGACCCCTACGATCACCAAGTGAAATGCATCACAATACAATCTCTGATTTTATCAGGTGCCTACTTATCACGGATGAGGCAGATATTATGTGGAAGCACCCTGCCTCCCAGCCTAGCTATGCAATACACAGAAGAAATCCCATCAAGTCGCTGTGCTCTGAAGCATCTGGCTTAACTTCAGAAGAGATCCCTACCTGAGCTTCTAAAGCAGTTGGAAAGGGAAGCCAAAGCTGTGGGGCTGCAAATTCAGACATCACCAGCTCTGTACCTGCTGCTGAAGCCTCTTCCCACAAAGAGAAAGAAATGAGAGCGCAAAACTTGGCACAGCGAAGCTTCGCTCTTTAATGTCTCCCAGAGCACTTCCCTGCTCTTGTTCTGTTTGGGCAATGGGCAGCATGGCAGAACACACGGCCAATTTGCACGTAAATGTTGGGAAAGCTGCACGCTGACTTGCTTGGCTGTCAGCACAGCTCACGTGGGACAGGCCCATACTAATTTGTCTGCAGTTTGCAGCGTGCAGAGTTTTGGCTATGCTTCATGAGCAGAACCCCGTGTAAAATTTGCATATGAAACCAGTCCGCACGTGCAGCTGTGAAAACTGCCTGTGCAAATCACAGACGTGTGCACGACCTTGGAGACGGGGAAAGCAATTCTCTTACTGAATTCTTGCTCAGCTGATGCGTCCTCTCCCTCCGAACCACCTCTGGACTCTGGGCCTGCTCTGCTCCCTGTAAGAGAGGCATATTAAAATCCATTTCAAGACCATCAGTCACAAAGCACACAAGAACTCATGCAAAGCTGCAGTAACGCCTATATACATCTAGAGAGTTGTTTTGTTTCATCCGGCAATTGAAGGACAATCACAGAGAGATTACCTTATTACACATGTTCTCACAATCAACACCACCAGGTCAGTAAGAAGCACGCATCACAATCTGTCTTCACAGCATCTTAAAGGCTCTGTTTAATTTGCTCCTCGGCAGTTTTATTACACTGCGCAGTTGTGTTGGGCCAGCTATGCGAATTTTGCCTTCATAACGCTGATGGAGGAGCCACAGCGCAAGGAAAGCACAACACTGGGGACGGCGCTTCAGTAAACAAACAGTTCTGCATCAGCAGTTGTTTTAATGCCCTTCTGCCTGGGGTACGCAGGTAAGAAACGCAAACCATCAGAAGTCTGCTCCAAGATACAGAGTCAAAGCTTACCGAGCGCCTGGAATACCTGCTCGTCCCAAAGAAATCAGTTCCTCAAGGGAGCGTGTTTTGGCTCTCACACCCTCCCACCCAAAAAAGCAAAGGTGTTGGCGGGGTGAGGAGAAGCTCCTGGAGTAGCAGAACTCCTCTCCATGCACTTCTTACAGTCAGCACGGTGAGTTCAGCAATTCGAGTCCTGGATTCACCTCTAATCTGAGAGCTTCAAAAGAGTAACGCTAAAAAAGTGCGGCTGCATCTCCCGAGGAAGGTGGGTTGAGGGGACGCCATCTCACCTACGGCCAGCAGTACTAGCTCACGGTCCTAGAGGACACACAACCTGTCATTCCGTGGATGAAGGACAATGCCAAAGCAATAGGAAGGGAAGGCCTTGTGCAGTAACCCCTCTCCACCAAGCCTCACAAGAACAGAGAACCTGGTAACAACACGTCTGCATGCAACATCTCTAGTGTGGACAGGGAAAAGGGTCAAAATGAAGCACAATTATTAATTCTCCTACACAGTGCCCAGATAGTCCACCAAGAGGGATGCCACAGGGAAGCCAGAAGAGAAACTTACTTGTCAGGGCAGATGGAACTTTTAACCGACCAAGAACAGGGGACCAGATATACTCACCATCTCTTGGGAGCTTGCAATAGGAGCAGGAAGATCTGTAGCCCACAGTACACACCTTACACTGCAATGGAAGATGGACAGCATGAGGAAGTCACGTTTTGAAGGCAGTGGGTACAACCTACTCCAGAAGGCCAGACTCTGCAGTGCTTTCAGAAAGTAACAGTCACAGAAAAGTTACAGTGAGAGCCTGAGAGACAGGACGGGTAATGGCAGCAGGAGCCTCGGCTGGAATGGAAGGGAAATGCTCACATGGCTCACAACTGGGATTGCCCTGGGAACGGGATTTTTACGCAACTTGTGAGCATAGATTGGTTCACACCACGAAGGCACTTCACTAGACCTTGAGATAGGACCCTTCCCCCTCTCAAGTGACACCGGGCCAAAAAAGCTCCATGCTAGGCATCATACTGCTAGCCACACTGTTGTTTCAAAGGATCCAAAGTTACCTTTGTACTCTCTAATCTCAACTCACTCCTAATGCAGTGACAAAGTCCTTATCTGAGCTGAACTGTAGATACTGATGTAATTTGCTGCACCGGGAGAGTCAATGAAGAGGTGTCTGCTAACCAAGAGGTAGAGCTGTACAGGCTCGGATGGTTACCCCACCCAGAGCCACCACGGAAAGAGCCAAGTGCCCCATCTTCACATCTCTCTCAGAACACAGCATTCCTAACTTCCTCTTCAAACTCATTGTAAATGCATTGCTTCTCTTTCATACTTTTTTTTTTTTCCCCCTCTAACCAAAGCCCTGCAAATGCTCTGCGGCACGAGAAAGCTCTTTCAGGCCACGTGTGTGCAGAGCAACAGTAGGGACATATGCTCCAGCACCGAGAGCTGTTGTGAAACCACTGCCTGAAACTGCTGTCTCTACTTGATCTCCGGAGCTTTGCAAGCACAGATGAGGCACCGAGCAACGGCTCTGCTGGCAACTGGTGTGCATCCAATTAGCCTGGATGAGGGTCTTTGTGGCCCAGTGCGATCCAGCGGTCAAGGTGAGAGTTTAACCAGAACTGATCCCTTCTCACCCTGCTGCAACCTCTCGGTCTGCAGTCAGTGGGGATGCAGGCAACAAGCCCGCCCTTTGCTCCAGCGCTCCTCCCCAACCTACTGCAGCCAAAAGCGCTGTTCCAGGAGAACCGTGGGAAGGGCATGGGAACAAAACTGACCCTCGGGCTACTGTGCCTCCCCACAAATGGGTCAGTTCCAGTCCGTACTAACTACTGCCTGGACTTGGATGTATTTCCATACTTTCTTCCCTGCTGCACTTACTACACTCAAATCTAGATCACAGGCTCCTGCACGAGACAGAGGGGTGGTTTGCACTGTTACGCTGCTGAAAGCTCTGGTTATTTGGGCAGTGAAGACACTTGTGGTTACACACGTGAACCAGAGTGAAAGCCTGTTCCATTTCGGTTGGCAGAATCACCGTTTCATTTTGGTTTTTAAGGAGAAAGGATCCACACACTATTTTCCCCGCACGTTAAAAGGGAACCACTGCATAAGGACAAAAGTGCTCTGTGCATAAAGCACTGTCTACCTGTACCAAAGCAACATGCACTCATAGGTGGCACCAAAAACAAGGTAGGGAAAACCACCAAAGTTTACAAGAGGCAAGAGCTTCAGGACAGATGTTACTCTTAAGGATCTTCAGCCGCTGAGCAAATATCCAACGCTCCTCTCTGCTGCCACTGCCGTGAGAGCCAGAAGGGGAAGCACAACACAGCTCTCTGAGCGCATACTTACACGTTTGCAGCGCCAAAACTCTGGGCACGGAGTGTACTCAAGGGTCACTTCTTTGCCACCGATCGAAAGAGTTCCCTGTTGAGACAAGGGGGTAAATGACGAATGTGCCCAGCACACGCGGATTACTCAGAGGCAAAGAAAGGGGTTAAAGCTCTGGTTCCTAAAGGTTTCGCAAGTGAAACGGGGTGAAAGGGGGGAGAAAGCCTCCCAGTTCAGTTAGCTGGAGCTTTGCCATGGAAGTGGAAGGGAAACTGCCTGTGCCCTGCTCTAGCACGGGGCTACAAAGCTGCTTGTCAGCTCCAGAGGAACTAAGCAGAAGAGGCTTTGTCGCCTTCCAGGAAGAGCAGAGACACACCAGAACACGAGAGGGGAAACTGCTTTAACCTGCTTTTGTCCACATGCTGGAAAAGGGCAGCTAGACAGCCTCCTTCACACCAGCCACCACCGGGCTGGCCTCAAGGCAGCTACTTCAGGAGGAACACAAGGAAAAATGCCACTGAGGTGAGAGAACTTTCATACTTGGGTTAGTCTTCATGTCACTCATGAAACCCTGGCTTTCCTTCAGAGAAGTATGCCAGCACGTGGCAAGGCCACCGGCTCGGCAGCCAGCAGGGCTGCTGCTCTGCAGCCCGTCCTTGGTGGGGTTGGCCTCGAGCACCTGTAGAGCAGCAGCAGAGGAGCTCCACTGCCTACAAAGACACACTGCTTTCAGCTCCGTGCATCACGCTTTGGAGAGATCTTCAGGAGCCCAACAAATCCACAAGCTTTGCTGAAATGCAGATGATTTACGAGTGAAATGAAGTCATAGGTGCAAGTTCCCCAGCTCCTGACCGGAGCAGCTCATAAAAGCAGTGAGTAGCAAGGATTCCTGGTGGCTTTCATCTGCTGTAGACAACAGACCAAGCCTGGGCATGCAGGATGCAGGCTGAGCCACAAATGCACGGACCCATGAGACATCTCATGTCACCGGAGGCACTGCCAGACCACAGAGTCTGTATTTCCCAATACCACAATATGAGACTTGGCCACGATAATAAGACTCAGACCCAGGTCTCCCAAGCCCCAGGAAAGCAATCGATCTTCTGGCCCATTGCTGGATGGTACAGATGTCAGGGAGCTGTAAACAGCCCCGAGCTATTTCGGGGACCTCTGGTGAGTCAGACACTTCCCAGGTACTCTGACCCAGTAGCCTAGTCACGCAAGAGCCTCCAGAGCAAACCATGAACATGAGAAAACAAGTTCCCAGAGTTATTATTCAGAAGTCACGATACACCCATGCATAAATCGTGGCACAGAACATGAGGGAGATGCTAGGGAATATGTAAAGTAGGAAGGAAGAGTTCATGGGAGGGAATCACTCAGCAGTGGTACAGCAATAATCCTTTTAACCCCTACAAAAAAATGCAGCAGAGGAAGCTGGAGACCACAGACACTGCCCTGTAAGGTCAGGTTCCACCACCTCCCCTCTCGGCAGCCTGCCTTTTATGGACCAAGGCTGTCTTTTCCTACCAGGTTTATATGCGTTGAACACTTCAGGGGTTTCCTTTCTGCCACCCAGCTGTTCAAGAACTGCTTTCCAGCATGGACTGGCCCGTTGCCTCACAGAAAACTGAGCCGTTCCTAGACCTTGCTGAGGACCCCGAGCACAGCGCTGCAACCTCAGACGCAAGGGATCTCCCCCCGACCTATTCACAGCATGCAGTATTGCCCACTTTACACATCTAGGAGAAGGTATGCACCTTCTTTAAGGCATGTGAGGAAACACAAGTGAGAAAGACAGGGAAGTGGAAATGAAGGCTGTCCCACTAGGACTGTCGGTCCCTCTGAGATGGACGTGCTCCCTCTCCCAGGCAGGGCACCCATCACATCACATCGCACACTCAAGAGACGGGCAGTGCCTGGAGAACAGGCTAGAAACGCCCGTGTCTGCCTCAGGACCCACTGAGCACAGGCAGGGAGAGAAGGCAGGGTGCACATCCTCGTGAGCAGAGCTGCGGCCACGCTGTGAGCCCAGGGAAGTCCTTGGAAGCCGCAGCTCCTCAGCGGGCAGTTGCAGCCCTGCCTGTGGGCTCCGGAAAGGAGGACAACTAGATTTGAGGATAGTTCCTCTGGTAGGGCAATGCATCATACAGCTTCATCCTGCTAGCTGCCGGTGAGGATAAAACTTGCCAGAAAGCCTTAAGATTATTTTTGGGTTTATGGAAGATGGTTTTTAAGCACATGTGGTGCTGGTCTCTACTGCAAATTCACTTCTCGGAGATTGCAGAAAGTGTCACTTGCATAATTACTCCCTAATTTCCTTAACACCCTGCTGATTGCCTGCTCACTTTTCCAACAAGCTCTCTCTTACTGATTTCTTCTTGATAAAGTCATTTTCAAGGTTGCAATCATCATTTAACACACCAAAATGAGTCCGTCATTTAGGACACACATTGTCAGAATTCTCCGGCTTTAAATTCCCCATTCCCCCATTTTGTTACTAGATTCCATCCCAAATATTTTCAGAACCTTTATTTCCTCTAGTCTCTGTCACTGCTTATGCTTTTTCATCTATATCTTCTTTTCTCTGCAAAATGTTTTGCATAATAACCTAATCTTCAGTCCCCCCCATTCAACTGAGCAGATCCTTGTGAGATCACAAAGATTTTCAAAGAATTTCAGGGAACATTGCTGGGGGGAGGAGGTAAGCCCAAGGATACCCCACATGATCTGTCTGGTCCCCAGGCTGTAAGAATCCCTTCCACATTCCCACATTTTATCCCAGCCCTCTCTCACCGATTCACCTGCACTATGTCTGTTAATTGTCTTTGCGGATTTTCAACATCCTGTACTTCTGAGCAGCTTGGCCTTTTCTTTCTACAGCAGTGTGCCACAGAAATGTCTCTCTGGTCCTCCCAGTCAGGAACCTCCCCCTCAAAACTAGCAGTAAACACACAGTTGACTCACCAGTGAAGGGTTTAAAAGGCAGCACAGCTCTGCAGTACTAGAACACCGAGCTCTCAGCCATGGAAATCCCTAGATTTCCAAGGGCACGAGCAGCTTCTACTGTTTTTTCTGAATTGCCAAATTCATCAAAACCAAGCATCAGGACTTCACTGCTGGGAGCAATGTTTCATGCTACTGTTCGATATCTTTCCAGCACAGTTCTACATGTTTTTTTCGCTTAGAGGTCTGTTGGAGATGCAATACTGGATTCTGGTCTAAGTGATACAATTCAGTACAAGCCATTTCAGCTAAAGCTACAAAAAAATCCGCATCATCTGAATAATAGCCGATGGCCCAGTATGTAAATATTACTGTCAGTAGACCGACCAACTGAGCAATCCCATCATAAGGTGGTTCTAGAGAGCGATGCCATGAAAACGTAAAGCCTGTTGGCAGAAAGCGCACACAGCAAGTAGCAATGTCTTGAAGCCCTTCACTAAGTCGGGATAAAACCCACAAGAAAAAGTTACTTTAAGAGGGAAAGAAAAAGGGAAAATCCCTTAGCCATGATACTCACAGGTGATGTAAGCCTTCCAAAATCACTTTGGAGACCAGGTGTCAGCTGGGCACAAGGCTTTGGCAACAAAACTCTGGTTTTACTAGAACAGTTTCCAAGCTCTTTGTCACCAAAGGCAGTTAAACCAGAAGCATTAGAAGCATACCTATAAGATTCAAGTGGTAAAGGTGATCCTAACTGTATGAAAAAAACCAGACTGCCCTCCTAGCACATGTAACATCCACTCATGAGGTTGGTTTTAACTTATCTCGTTTAACCTCTTTGCAATCATACTACTTTAGCAAGGAAAACCCTCACCTCCTGCTCCGCTAGCTCACCTCCTGCTCTGCTAGAGCACAGCTAACTCACACGGGCAGGAGAAGCTGTGCGTGCTACCGAGCAGCGCAGGTACGCGAGCACAGATCGCTTTGATCACGCTTCCCAGGGAAGCAACGCAGCTACTGTCAGGTCCAGGAGACAGACTGCTGCAGGTCAGGCAGGGCAGGAGTTACCCACTTCAGCTGCTTCTCTCTCAATTAACATTTACAGTTGGCATGCGGGTATTTTTCATGCTCGTTGACAGCCTTCTAATGATGATGACTTGGGGTTGAGGAGGGGCAGAACTTGCCAAAAAAGCATCTCTATGCTCTCGAAGACCGAGATGACAGAAGAATACAAATCGTCAATGTCGAAGGTTTTGCTAACTGTTTTTCTGCAAAAAATTTAGAGCATCCAAGAGTGACCTAGAAAATTTGAAATGCGGAGAGCTTTTGGAGCACAGCACACTCCCTCAAACCAAACCAGGCTTTTGCTTTAACTGAATTTGGCCAAACGTTAAAACCTTCAGTAAAATCTCACTTCGGAACCTCTTAGCAATGAGCTGACAGCTCTTCAAGCTTTCTACCCCACAGGTCATGCTTCAGCAGCTATCACAGGGGCTGCCAAACCGCCATGGAGATGTGGATGTAGCAACCAGCGCTGCTGGGGATGGCTGGGAAGGAAGGTAGAGTGTGGTCCGGCTCCTCTAGTGGGATGGTAACCGCGTGCCCCTGTCCCTTGTCACAAGAAAGGCCATGGGTACCTGACTCAGTGGAACAGCAACCGTTAGTCCCAGCTTTACAGATGACGCACCTGGAGCGGCACAGGTCACCTTTGGAATAGAACCAAGGCTCAGCTCTGGAGCCCACAAATCCACAAAGATTAATAAGCCAAAGTTTCCTCCTCGGCTACAACCACAGAGCAGTGACCAAGGGAGTGCAGGACAAGTGAACCCTATTCAGATCTCCTCCAGCAGCTGGCTCGTGCAGAAAACCAAACACCACTTCAGCTAATTATTTCCTTACATTGTTCGCAGTTTGATTAAACGGAAAATATCCGTGCCTTGAACTGAAAGGTTCTGGTATCCTTCTCGCTGAGTAATAACCAAGCCAGAAGACTGACATGGTTCCACATGTTAAAAATTAACTGCAAGTATCATTTGCAAACAGATACAAAATTGCATATGAAGATTATGACAAAAGAACGCTCACAGGCAGCACAGCGAAGCAGTCACATTAAAATACCAGAATTAACCTCGTTTCCGTGATGTTAATTCAGCCCTCTTATGCATATTTACTATAATTAGGATGGTTATTCAAAAATCATTATACATCCATCATTCAAAAATTATTTAAACTGATTAATGACTAGTGTTTATTGCCCTGGGGAGGCTCAGACAGTACCCCAGGAGGCAGCCGGGGAAGGCAGAGGGAGCCCCCGGTCCCAGCAGCGTTTCCCAGAACGGCGAGCTCTCTCACCATCCTCTGGGTATTTTCCAGTCCTGCCCTCCAAACGCGCTGGACGGCACAGCACAGGGAGACAAGCGGCTGACGGCAGAAGTCGGGTTATCTACTTGTAACCGCAAAGCGGACTGCTTTCAGGTTTTTCTCCTATTTGAGTATGGATTATAAATGCAAACGTAACAATCCCAACCACAACTCAATGTAAATTACACAATGGCATCCTGGTTCACTGGCACGGTTCTCGTCTCTGTACAGAGGCCGGAGGAAAGCTGGCAGGGAGAGCACAAGGCCCTCTCCCTTAAGGTATTCACCTTCAGATAAAGCAGGCAGACGGGGCCAAACACCAAAGGTCCCTGTAACCCACACATCCCCAGTTGCTCACGGAATTCAGGAGGCAGCAGCTTCCCGGGATGGAGCAGAGGGCCAACACCAAGACACCTGGGAGGATAACAGACCAGCTGGATATATTTCAAAACAAGATCATCTCAGCCACAGAAACTGGCTTCTCATTCCATTTTTTCCATATGCTGAAGTTTTTATCTCCGAGCTCTTTGGCAGCTGCTGTACAAGGGACTCAACTCTACAGAGCAACCGGCAGTACATCTGCTCACCTTTGACAAAAAGCAGATGAGAAAAGCTGTGAACCCGCAATCCATCTGTAATTAAACATTTAGAAAACAGAGCGTAACATGGAGAGATGAAGAAACAAGAGTGATGCAGCCTGCTGCAGGGTGTTGAAGCAATCTGGCATTTCCTACAGGAACAGGAACTACAAGCAAATTCCTAGTACCGTGGTACTTTCCCCAGGGCTCTCAGCGCCCTTCTCCAGCTCCCTAACCATTTGCAGCTCAGGGACTTCTTTTTATTGGCCTGATCTGGCAGTGTCCAGTACTCTACCGCTGAGCAGTGGACAGCCAAAGCAGAAGATTCGAGATAATACAGGGGAGAAGGATGGTCTGACACGTGGGGGATCCCTGGGGAGAGGTTACATCACCAAGTGGATCCAAACAACCTCGCTGTGTATTATAATTACAGGCGTCTATCAAGACTAAAGCTGAAATGCATCTTGCACAATAGTTGTGTTAGTGGTCACCTGGAAAGGAGGATGTTTGGCTCCTGGGTATCAGCGATGCTATGGAGCTGAAGAGCTCAAACCAGGACAATGTGGCATCACTGTGAAGCATGTAGCAGTAAGGAATTCACCTCAACTGTGATCTGATGCCAACCAGCATGGCACGCTCGGGGCTCAAGGTCAGAGGAGGCCTGAGACCGAGAGCCCAAAGATGTCATCATCCAACCTCAGTTGACAGAACATAATTTCAGGCACATCACTGATGGGTGCTAACACAGAACCGAGGCATTAGGAGGATAACAGAGTCCTAAAGATGCAGTAGCTAAATATAACAGATTAAGATGCTATACAAGGATTATTTTATCCCAGATAGCACTCAGTGCCTCTTTTTCAAACTCCTTTCATACAAAACCCATTAACCACTTGCACTGGGACCATCCACCGTGACACACAAGTTTCCATTTCCACTTGCTCCTAGACAGCCCTCCTCAGGCCTCCCTGTCTGCTCGGTTATCCAGGGGATTTGTCTTTTAGCAGAAGGTGTCCGCCTGCATCCTTTAAATACCTTATTTCCACAGACACCCCATCTAGCCTGCTGAGACACCTCCAGTTTTCTTCCTATGATCTCTAAATTCCCTGGATACCAGCCATGCTCTTTTAAAACAAGCCCCAATATCTCTCTGCAATTCATCTCCCCCCACTTACATCCTTTTTTGCAAACATACACAGAAATTGCTTTTCAGACTATGCCAGCTCTCTGTATTTTATTGCCTGAATTTTGAACTCCAATTCACTTCCAAGTTAGAACTCTCAAAGTGCATATCTTTTAAACACAGCATTTGCTTCACTTGTCAGCACACTCAGTCCTGCTCTGAGAACACCACCAAAACAGTTGGTACAGGCAAGATCCCAATTACAGCTCCAGGAAGGATAACAGCGATGTGTCGCAGCTTGAAAAGACACACAACGTGCCTAGGACTTCACATGCTCTACGGCCCGCTTTGGGTGGTAGGTGAGATGAATGGCTTCTGCATTTCACCCTTTAAGGAGATTTCAATGCATCTGAAAGTTTTCTTCAGTCCACTGAAGCGAAGTGGACCTTTTACCTGCCCTAACATCTCCCTGTCCGGCTAATTCTAACCTCCAGCTTCCCTCACCCCTCTGAAGAGGGCACCTTTGCAGATCAGCGTTATAGGATCACTGGAAAAACGTGGAAATTCTTAGACAGTACAAAGGAGCCAGAAGAGAACTTCTAGAGATCAGACAGTGAGGTTCTGGGGCCATCAGGAGATAACAGCTCCAAGGGGGACAAGTTCTGAGCTCTGGTGTTACTGGGCTGTGGTCACATTCCACAGCTAAAGAGAAGCATGGATGGTTAAGGACTTATTATGGGGTAAGCTAACAAGGTCACACATATCAAACACCTGCTCCAGTTCCCAAAAAAAGTCTGAATCAGGTTGAATCTTCTATTTGAAAAGTATACTTAAACCACCAAAACTGAAAACTATTTACATATTTAGCATATCGAGTATCATTATTCAGACACGGCTCTAGGGAAGGGTTCACATGCCCCATTCCCAAAAAAGTCTGAATCAGGTTGAATCTTCTATTTGAAAAGTATACTTAAACCACCAAAACTGAAAACTATTTACATATTTAGCATATCGAGTATCATTATTCAGACACGGCTCTAGGGAAGGGTTCACATGGCTCTGCCTCATCTATATTCCTTTTCCAATTCATCCCAGTCTACTGCCTGGACTCAGTGTTTGAACAACTGCTGCTTCAAAGACTCCCTTTGCTCCCAACACAGGGATTGCCCCTCTCCCTCCAAAATGCTGCTCTAGTGCCTGGACGTATTTCTCAGTACTTTGTTATATGGCTACCTCCTTCCTCAAAGGTCATCTCATCCCGTAACGCCGTTAAAGAATATAAAGATTAAGCATATGAGCACAATGCACTAATCCACCCCAGGACCTTCCTGTGCGTTTCCCCCAGGGTACCTTACAATTAGCAACGGCCATAAGGAAGCCGGGAGAACAATGAAGAAGGGCCCAGCTCATAGATTTGAAGCACAATATCAAAACACTAAAAAGCAATCCCAATGCAAAATCACGCTGGAAAAAAAAGTCAGGCTGGAAAGCTCTGCCTTAAAGGGGTACATTTATTCCTAGGCAATTCAGCTTATTTGATTAAGCATTTAAAGATCCCACACCCAAACAAAAGCGTGTCCTTTGGCTGGAGCATGTAACCATGGGATTATGTACCAGTTCCACCAGGGCTTGACCTGCACGGTGACCAGAGCGCAGGATGTTCTGCGACGCAGCACACGTTCGCTAAGAACATGCCAACTGTAAATGGGGAAGAGAGCAGTCCAGAGGCTCCCCCAGACATGTCTCCGGACTCACTCCTGTGCCCACTGAATTAAGCACTCGGAGCCTTCAGCGGCAACGCTTTCTCTGCAGCCAGTGCTCAGGCAAGCTCCCTTGCAGGACAGCCTCTCTGCCAAAAGGAAAAGGCCCAAAAAGCCTGGGAAGAGGGAGCAGCTCTGGATGAAAAGAGGTTTTGAGACTTCATTTCTCGACACCCCTAAATTCCCAGTTAATGGCAAAAGTGGGTGCCTGACACTGACTCCCAAAGGGTACGAGAAAGAACCCTGCCAGTTGCCAGGGGAAACGCACCAGCAGTGCAACACTTACCTGTGCTGTCTCAATGATGGTTCCCAGCATGTTATGGTGACCTTGAGGTGGCCCGTCCAAAAGCTAAATCCAGATCCTTAACAGTCAAACCTGGACAGACCCACATGGCAGTTGGCACATCTTCAGGCTGGCACCTGTACCCATTTCTACACCCGAGCAGGTGCTGCCTCTTAAGAGAGCTCTTCTTAGGAGCTGATTTGGGAACGGCTGCTCTTTGGCCAGTGTTTGTCCAAGAGACCTGGCCCAGTGTGAGAACAGAGCTATCTGAGCCCTTTGGAAGGAAATGAGTTTCTCCTGCCAGCCTGGCTCGGGTGCAATGTAACACTAGCGGGGGTCACAGCTCCCCACAGGACCCAGCAGCTCCTCCTTTACAGAGGCACTGAGGTTTAAGAGGTTCACCCAGGCAACTGCACTACACAACATCCAGAGGTACAGCCAGATCCCTCTTCCCTGACAAATGCCCAGAATCGCTGAAGAAAGGAGCTCGGTACCTTGTCAGGGCACAAGAGGCAGAAGAAGCAACTCTCCTATGCGGATATCCAGGCTCCGAGGCTGCACTAGCTGACCTCAGCTCTTCAGGAGCATCTGGCCAGAGAGGTGAGGGCACAGGAGAGCAGTTCCTATGATAACCTTGACCTCGAGGAAGGAAAAGAACACGACTCCCTCTTGTGCCCCAGCCTGGCTCAATCCCTTAGGGACTGGGAAGGGGAAACAGCATGCAGAGACATCTCCTTAAACCGTCCCATAAGCAGCACAGTAGCAGGTAGCTCTGGTATTGCCACTTAAACCTCTTCCAGGACTCTAACACCCGGGATGTATCAAGCCAGGCACCAAAACACAGCCTGGTACAGAAACCAGTCCGCTGCGGACCACGGGCAGACACAGAGGTACTGCCCACAGCTCCTCGTGTGCCGCTGCTCCTCTCTTCAGCAGCAAGCGCTGGAGCACCAGAGAGGTGATGCTTTCAGCTGCTCCTCTCAGAATCAGATCAATCAATCATTTGCCTGTCACTAAGAGGTGTCTATTAAACATTTTGGAATTCACTTCTTACATTTAATGACTGGCCTAGTACACACCAGAAGGAAGAAAAACAGAGAAGCTAAGTTAGCGCAACAGGCAGAGAAGCTTGCAGTGGCAGAGAACAAACACCGATCTCACATGGACCAGGCACAGAAGAATGCCTTGTCAGAGGGAAAAAAAAACCCAAACCACCTCAGCTCTCCTCTCCAGTGATATCACAAGTTGGAAAGAATCAGACTTTCAAAAACCTAGGACTATAAACAGTAAAATACCTTAGTCATCGGATCATTAACGTACAGCTTTGCACCATGAGACAGCTTCTTAGTGAGACTTCTCAACCTGAGTTTACGTGTAAGAAAATACATCTTGGGATTCTGAGGACTTAAAATTACTTTCTCTGTTAACTCTGCTCCAGAGATCCTTTATGGAAAAACACATCAAATGTTTCCTTGAGCTTTTACTGCCATCCTGGCTCAAATCTGGTACACGAAGCCCATCTGAATATTGCTAATTTCTTGCTAAGACATGGACTGTACATCACAAAACCCTAAGATTTCCCCTGCTGTCTATGAAGGCAGGAGAGAATTACTTTCCTCTTCTTGCTCTAAAGAAGACAGTTTCAGAGATTTAAATACTTAAATCTCATGCTTACAGCTTTACAGCTTTGACCCTCATTAAAAATGTAAATCATTACATGACGCACTTGATTTTACACCACTGTCCTTTGAGGAATTTACTTCTGGAAGCTGTTTGCTCATCCTGTGGAAGATGTAACTAACTGAACTTACAGGTGGCCTGAAGTGACGGAGATGCAGGAGGACACCTGGATCAAACATCTGGTAGCTGTCAATGCACACACACAATGCAACAGCACAGCAAAACAAACCTGAAGGCAGAATGCTACTTTAGACATTTCACTGCAACAAATCAACTGCAGAAGCCAGGAAGAACTTTCCACCTCTCTCCAGTGTCTCCTTGTACAAAATGACTTTTTCCCTGGAAAAAATCCTTTTTTGCAGGATTTTCCTTGCCATTGCCCTCTTCTGAGAGCAAGCATAGCCAAAGGCAAGTAAGCTGGTCGCACAGTGGTACTGAAGACCTCTCGGTTGCTGTCCTGGTCGCACAAACTGGGTTAAACAGGTTGCAAGATATGATGCAAGAAGGAATTCTTCCCCTCCAAACGAGGGAGGACCAGGGGAAGTTTATGCCTTTCCACTAAAGCGCAGAGGGCTGCTGTCTGCCCGCACTCTCGATGCACTTCCACCTAACACCTTTTCATGTCCTGCACAGACACAGTGACAGCAACGCTCCTGCTCGCTGATCCTGTAGCATACAGTGTTTCTTGTGAGCTCTGTCGGTATTAAAGCTTTAATAAGAGTCTTGAAGGTGCCCCACGGCTCGCAGGAGAGTGGGGCGGATAATAACCATGTGTCTTTCTGTGTTAAATACCTGTTTCCTTGTTGCCTGTGATTGACGGATAATGACACAATAGCCCACTCAGGCGTGCCAGCCCCTATTTTCCACTGTAATCATGTTTCGCTTCTAGTCAAGAACATTAACAGCCCAGTTACAGTCAAATCGAAACAGAAATGCACAAATAAAAGTTGCTGTTTGCCATAGCTTTTATCTTGCACCTTTCAACTCAAAACACCTGAATTTAACCTTTTCCTTGTGTGATTCTCACAACCCGAGCAGAAAACGGCAAAATTCAAGGTACTCTTTTTGAATGCACCCCAATTCAAGACACCCAAACTTCCATGATTTACTTTATAAAGGTCCAACATAAATTCAGCTAGGGAGAAAACAGACTGAATGGAGTTCCAGCTCTCTCATTGCCTATCATAGCCAGTTATGCAAAGAAAAAGAAAAGTTTCTGCAGAGAAACAGTCTGACCATCGCTCTGCTAAACAGTGCTTCTGCCTTCCTTAAACCCCGGGGAGTGTGCAGTTTGACATTTTTTTTCAGCGTCTATACTCAACCTTTTACCTTCCTGTTCCAGCAATCCCCAGCAATCCATCATCAACAGTGCACCGAGGGATAAGAAAAGCAATCGTCACCACGACAGCATAAAAGCATGAACGAACAGTTCTGATGCTGAAGCTAACAAAAACGACTCATCAAGTGAATACTGCAACAACATTTTGGTGCCCTCCCACTTATCACAATAGTCCAGATGGAGTCTTAGCGCTATAATCTGGCTCATGTGCTTGTAAAACATATCTGGTATTCCCCTCGACGTTGCTGGGATTCAGCTGTGAAGGACTGCTGCCTCTTTCACAATCACAGGTCTTGTGCAAACCATCACGGTAAAACCACAATAGAAAATGATCTCGCTCTGGCAATGAAAGTTATGGTGTGCTCACTGAGACGCCTTTATTCACATAAGCTGAACACATATAGACATCTCCCTCTCACTGCCTCTGTGTCTCCTTTAAGTAACTTCAGTCATATCATGAGCACCATCCACTTCCAAGAGTACAGAAGGAATTTCTGATAGTGCATTTGCAGTTCTGTTAGGCACCAGCTTACTTAAAGGATGACTTCAAAAGCATCAAAGCAAATTAGTGGCATGAGTCCTACTAAGTTTTATACAGGAGCTTGATCAAGGGATTTTACATCTTAATCCAAAATCACCCTCTGACCACATATACATCTATCAATAGTGGCAACTACAGCTGATTTACTGTACTGCTTTGAAGCACTTTGATGCTACTATGATAAAAGACCTTCCAAATGGTTACACAAGAAAATATATTTACCATCCCTACGGATCTTCATAAAAAAACAAACATTGACAAATGTAAACACAATAAAAAACAGACAGTCTGTGAGTAAGAGCAGCCAGCAGTAAAACATTGCTCTTCGTTTTAAGGTGAAACTGCACCTATACGTAAAATCTGTGACTAAGATTTCCTCTTTGTCACACAACCGTTCCATTAACACGTTAGGAGGAGAGGATCCGACAGCTACACAGGCAGGGTGGCATCTGTATCCCGCGTCTGCATCCAAGGACTACTTCAAATCCTTTCTTGCTCAAGGCAAAATCTCACCTACATCTGCATCCAAGGACTACTTCAAATCCTTTCTTGCTCAAGGCAAAATCTCACCTACAAACGAACTCAAAGGATGAGTGTGCCAGATGCGTTGCTCAGGAAAACGCTTCGCATGCTGACAACGACCGAAACAAAGCTACTTCTTCGGTGTTGCTCTACCAACGAGTGCTCTGCAATACAACTTTAGCACTAAGGAGGGGGTAGAGAGTGGACTTACGTGCAGTACACGTTGCACATAAAAAAGTTTGCAAGTACCCCCATTTTTACAACAGCCACACTGGGCATGCCCAAAGGTCCATCTGCCCAACAGTAGTCCCTCACTTTGAGCCACCAGTGTAGGCAGTATTCAGCCCCATGCACCTCTGGATGCCGCACAGTGGCACGCGGTACCCAACAGGAGCGAGCGATGCACTGCAGGTACTGGTATATCACATCATACGATCAGTCAGCCAGAAAGGACTGGACACTCATCTTGGCAACGCTTGCGGATCAAGTTAATCGAATGAACTTCAGGAAATCATAATTATTCCTTAATGTTTTCCAGCTCAAGTCCTTGGCACTGTAAACAGAGCATCTACCCCAACAGAGAAATACTTGATTTGTGAGGCATTTGAGATCTACAGGGAAAGAAGGGATATTTCAGAGACATATCATCACACAGATTTGTTAACGTCAACCAGCAAAAAAACCCCAACAATCCCACAATCAGAACATAAACGCCCAGGGGCCAGAGGGAGAACAGTTTCATTTTGGAGAAGGGGAGGGAAGGATGCTCTACCTGGAACAACCTATTTCTACAGCAGCCCAAGCAAGCTTCAGCACACGGACTAGATAATTCTGCAATATACAGCAATATTTGAGTCCTGACATAACCCTGCTGGGCCATACGCCCCCAGCAGCAACCAGAGATACTAAGAAAGTCCTGCTTACACATCTGCTGCACGCTCCAAGCAGCTCACCCAGAAGCTGTCCTCTGAGACAATCCCATTACAGAGCAGCAGTTCAGCAGCAGCAAAAGCACACAATCCTCATCACACGGGTAAGGTGAGGCTGAAGGAAAAAAGGAGGACAGGATTTTGGCGTAAGAGCGGAGAGGTAGAAGGACATGGCAAGCTGGGATCACACAAGCAGAGCAAGGAGATGCAGCTTCACAGCTCTTCCAGTTAAAAGCGCACTTATTTTAAAATACTTTGGTTAGCATGGTTTGCTTCCTAAGGCAGGACAGAGCTGCCAAGAAGGTTGTGGCTTTTTATCCGGGTTGGGCTAAAAAAAACCCAAACATGTTGATGGGCAGCTACCACCGGCTGAAGGAAGAGGGTGTGAAGTCTTTGGCAGAAGATCTTTACAACCTCCTGTGCCAAAGGAAGACAGACTAAGAGGATTCACACGGCTGGAACAGCTGAGATGACAGAAGATGTTGAGATGACAGAAGAGAAGAAGGTCCACAGAAGTATTTTCAGTACCAGAATGTTTTGGCAGTTACATTTTACAACAAAAGACACCTTTCTCTGCGCAAGGAAGGTCTCTGTCGCACGCAGAGATTAAGTCAGCCCTTCCAAACAGAAAAGCAGACAGTGTATTTATCACAACATCACTGCAGGATATACACATGTACACCCACACAGGTCATCGCAGGCAGATCCGACTGCTTATCCACGGGCAAGCCTCTGCCCAGCACCAGCAGCCTCCCGCTGCAGACTTCCGTACGGACGGCAGAAGCTTACAACTCCAATTAAATGACAGTACGATGCAGTGATTAGTGAGACACAAGTGGGAATGAACAAACGAGTGACTCAACACGTCAAGCCTCAGTGCTGCGAGACCAGGGTGAGCTCGTGACCAGGTCACACACTGAATCAGACACACACCCACCCCCCCCAAATCAGCTCTGCTGCCTGGAAATCCACTCATCTGATTACAAGGTAGCCTACGGAGGGAACTTTCCATAGGTCACTGGGATCATAAAAATTACTGCATAATGAGCATGTTTCCCAAATCATTAGCACATTTATTCAAGAAACACTGCTTCGGTATACAAGTCCTTCCTCTCTTTGTACACACACTGAAAGTGGAAGTATCCAAAAGGTAACTCTAGAAATCTACATAGCCAAAAGCTGGACAGGTTTAAAAGGAAAAAAAAAAAAAAAAAAAAGATGCGTGCTAGTGATACAACCTGTGAAAAATCCACACAGCCAATATACAACGAGAAAAGCAAATGATAATGTCAGCTGACAATCCGAGGAGGACATATCAAAAGCAAGGCCATCTCCGTCACTCTTAGCCTAACACACAAACAGATTTCAGTATATTTGTGGACACACTGAATTGTCACCACCACCCTCAACTGCAGGTTAAAGCTAAAGAGATGGAGCGACGTTGTCAAGCGAGTAATTGATGGATACCAGACAGCCCGTGAAAATACACTTGAGGCGGGTGTCATCTTCCATTACAGGGGGCATTTTGCAGATTCTAGGAAAAAAATGCCAGACTCCACAACTTGACATATCCTACCAAAAGGAAAACAATTATTTTTGATGTTTGGACACACATTTTCTTTTCCAAATTGCAACACACTCCTTGCACCAGGGGCTTCAATAAACACTCTAAGGATACAGGTCACAAGAGCGGAAGCATTCTCAGGATAACCACAAGCTCCTTCTGTATTTAACTGGGAAGCCACATCGAGTTGTGACTGGTTACCGCTAATGTTTTCAGGACAGAAAGTCCTAAGCGTTGCCTGCTTGTCAAAGCATCTTGCGGATTTTAACACCAACAGCTACTGTGAAAAGCCTGTGAAGTCTGATCTGAACCAGAAGCTATGCTCGCACTAAATGCAGGAAAACGCTGTGGCGAATGGATAAAAGGGGATGGGCTCAGAGCTGGGGCAACGCACAGCTGATGCTCCCAGTCGCACGGTGGTGGGATGTGCTCAAGTAAAGGGAGCACCCACAAAATCCAGTAAGAATCCCTCTTACCCGCTCCAGCAAGAAACAAGCTGGGAATGGAGGTATCGCCGTGCTCGGTGAGCTGAGCCAGGACGGCACAGCACTGCAGGGGAAAACGCTCTCCGAAACGTGCCGGTCTCAGTGCAGGAGGGCACAAGTGCAACTCTTGGAACGACCGCTCTAGCACACGCCTGGAGACCTCCAGAATAATTTAGGAAGTCTGTATTTTTAAAAGTTCATGCTACAGCTCTCCCATTTTCGCCCTCTTACTTAAGAAACAGGAAGAAAGAATTACAAAGATGTTAGTTACTAGCAACAAAAGCTGGGAAATATTCACACTGCCAGTGTTGCTAAGTTTGAGGCCTGAGAGGATTTGGAGACGACACCACATAGTCAGTCAAGACTAATAATTTGCTCCCAAGCTTAAAAAACAAAGCTTCTTCTGCTTCCATATGTCTAACAACCAGCTCCACACCTCAGTGAAAACAGTAAAATATCCAGGCAGCAAAGACAGCCGCTCTCCGTTTCTCCTCCTTCACCCGCCTTTACGATACACCGCAGTACACGAAGGGGTACTTCATTTCCCGCCTGATTTTCTCACACCCAATAACAAACTTACAATCTGTGTTTCTTCCACAGATGAAGGAGGAGCGCAAAGAGATCCCAACAGATATGGAGAACAAGACCCACGGGATGTATTCCCAAAGTCGCCTCCAAGAAGCCCACCTGCTGCCCCCAGACAGGAACACCACTACGCCAGGGGCTACCCCAAGCCTGAACGCAAAGAAAATGCAGTAAGACAAACGCCACACCACACTACGACCTTTCAAAAATGAGAACAAAGGAGGGAAAGATTATTTAGGAGAAACCACGTGACTGAGCAGACTGAAACCCCATTTGCCATTCAAAATACCCGTCTCTCCCCGACAGAAAAGCAGCTCATCACAGACGGAAAAGAAGTGTCCTCTCATAAAGTCAAACGACGGCCAACTTGTAACAAAAGACCAACAGGAGCATCACCAACCATGGGGCTGCACGAAGGGCCGCACTTGGGTTCTACAAAACAACCCAACAGCCCATCTGCCCTACCAGGGCAAAGAGCCTCCCAAAAAGAGAGCAGGAGAGCTGGGAGCCGGCGCTTTGCTCAGCCAAACCTGCCGCCCAACACCTTTGCGCTAGCAATAACAGCGATCCATCACGCTTCACATACGTTAGACAGACCCCTTGAGCTGTAATAAATTGCCAACGCAACAATCAAAGGCAAAGCAATTAATAAGGGGGGGTATTTTCCTTACGTTAGCTGCGGCAATTAATACAAGCGGAATGAAAATCCCCTACAAAATTAGGGCATCATAGAAGATGGATGTTTCCTTATCACAATGTACTTAATAGGAAGCCCCCTCGAATCTCAGCGGTCACATACACATGCTACACTTACTGAATGGAGGGAGTTGGACCTGGTAAATCTGTCGTTAGTGACTCTGGGAACGATCTTTAGTGGGTGCTGGTGTGTGCCGAGTAAAACGAAAGGATTTCACAAGATAGGAATTATACAATACAGGGATATAGCAAATTGTTCTTTAGGCAGGGGCAGTTAAACAGCGTTAAACAGCATTAAACAGCACCAAAAAACGCTGTCTCTGCAAAAGCTATTTATTCCCAGCCTACAGATGACTGAGAAAGAGGCAGGTTGACTAGAGAGGGACTAAGGTGTCACTGTGCGCTGACACTGTTTTGGTATTTATGCTCTCACAAGCCACGGAATTTGACAGGGGGAGCTGATAACCTTCTGAAAATGACTGAACTATCAGGGAACCTATGTCTTAGCTAACACAGGTTTGGGGTTTTGCAGCTTGTAAAAATGCAGATTAATTTACAGTCTAAGGAGATGATCTTACAACTCTACTCTGGAAGATATTAAAATGGGATATCTATTGTCTAAGGACAACTGAATTGCATAACGCCCTTTCTGAATATCCCTTACTGGCTTTTACTGAGAACTTAAAAGTCAGCTCCCTTGCAGCAGGTCAGATACAAATCTTAGTACCTTTTTTTTTTTTTTAATTTAAATAATTAGAAGGCCTTTTTTTCATGTTCAATCAAGTGCGAAGTAGAGAAGTTAACCTATGTGGGGCAATCCAGAGGTTACAACTCTCCCGACCAAATTCATACAGCTTTGGGTGACCCCAAAAAGCACATTTCTTTCTTCGCTAATTACAAACTACTGTAGCTCTACTAAAACGTAGCGAGGATTGGCACATGCAGGCTTTGGAGAAGATCCCCTCCAACCACTCCATCTTCCAGGTTTCCTCTGTACGCACGCACAGCCACGTATAGCAGGAAGGAAAACTGGAAGACTTTGTACCCCGTTTTTAATGTGTCCCGGGTAGAGTGCACAGCTGGGACCATTATTCCCACCGCTCACGGGGCTCTGGCAGCACCCTCCCTGACTGCTGGAAGGGAAACACGGTAAAAAATTATCCAGCCTGAAGGTCTGCTACAACTGTTGCCGGGGAGGGTCAATGTAAGCAGCAGCTGAACGCCAGCCAGAACCTCCTCACGTGCACGTGTGACAAGTGATTTACTGGGCACCTCTAGGCACCCAGTTCAATTGAAGGACTGGTGCTTACAGGCTCTTTGCTGTAGCAACGGATCAAATTTGATCAAGCCAACCACCTGTCGAAGTAGGGATACCCCAAATGGGAGAAGGGGCAGAGCAGGCATCAACAACAGGAAAAAAGAGGAATTCCCAAATTTCCAGGTATTTGGGAATTGCTCCTGCGTAGGGACACATTATTTCATGTGAGCAGAACTGGGAAGAGAATATGGAGAGCCTTTAGTTAAAAAGAGTGTCATACATAATTACAGATTCCCCAGTGACAACAAAATAAATTGGGAATTGTAGCAACACTTAAGGGGAAATAAAAGTTGTCACTGATGGTAAAAGTAATAATTAATTCTGGAGCCTTCTCTCTCTGTGCTCCCCACCACCACCCCAGTGGGAATGCGCCAGGCTCTTTCCCAGCAACAGAATTATTTCTGTAAAACATTTTTGTAAGTCGCAATACCTCTGTAACTGAAAATAGAGGCAAATGCGAGCGCTTAGTGGGACCTTTGAAGCCCCAGCTGTGAAGACTCATTAACTGTAAGTACATTTTTGCAAACGCACAGCTCTGAATCTGACTCATGACTCTGCTCCCATGACAGCGAGACTTGGGATTCAGGTAAAAAGGCTTTAGATAATTGATATAGATTCTTAGTCAGGCAAATTAGGAGGAAGAAGGCAGCAGAGAGGAGACTTAAGGGATGTAGTAGAGGAAGGGGGATCAATCGTTGAGTGGTTTTTCTTGAGTGACCCATCACCTGCAGTTCCAAGGCACAGGGAGGGTGGTGCGAGACAGGAATCTGCTTTACCTAACAAATTTTATGCGTCTTGCTCTTTACGCGGACAACAGCTCTAGCCTCAAATACCAGGTCAGAGTAAAGGCTCCCCTCGGGTACTTAATCACTGGGGATTTAAGCCATTTTGCACGTTTAAGGGCTGGAAACATTGAGATTTACCAGGCACAACTGCACATAGGGTAGTCCTCACGTTTGCAGCTCCAGATTGCCAAAGGACAGGATAGATATGGGGGAGACACACAATTAAGAATCTCTCCCACACACAAGGCATATGGAAAAGTGGAGCGTGCCAAGTCATAGTTGACTCAGAGCTGCATACCAGAGGCCTCACCTACAGTCACATGTGTATGTGTGTGTGCACGCACAGTCGGGGGAGGCATTTAACGCTAGCAGAGATCTTTCCGACTGGATTTCAGTGTGAGTTCAAAAGCATCAGGGCCAAAACCTGCATTAGGAGTCTGTCAGCCACCAGCCTCTGCCTCCAGCCAGCGTGCCGACATACGCTAGGGAGGAGGGCAGACCATCTGGTGGCCAGCAGCTCTTTCACACTGGCATTTCTAAGCCTTTTACAAGTTTCTGGAAACAACATTTAAACCGCAGTGTTGTGTATTATACAATAGATCTTCCTTTGAATGGTTCAAAACAAACTCATTGGCTTTCCACCACCCCACCAAAAAGAAAATTTTAAAAATCTTCTAGCAGCATTGACCGAAGTGTAAAGCAACCTGGTTGGCTTCCATGCATCCGATGGCCTCTTCCAAGAGTGAAAACTCCACGCAGACATAGCCATAGTCGTAACCTGGGGACAGCATTTAAATACAGACGGGAGTCATGTTAGTGCCTTGTCATAAAGAAAGCCACATTAAATATTCATTTTCCCTTTCCCTCCAATGACAAACCCGCTAACCACCACCCCTCTACTCCAGAACGAAAAGGAGAGAAATCGAGGACTAGCTGGATGATGATTAACTGTGCAGTTTATCACGAATGTTAATAGTACAGTGTTCCCACTTCCCCTTACACAACCCAGTGACAGGCACACCCTTCCTTAGGGCAAGAAATAATTACTTTGTTGGTTTTTAGTTGGTTTGGGTTTTGTGTGGGGTTTTTTGGTTTGTTTTTTTTTTTTGTTTAACAAAGGCATAGTGATTTTCCATTGCTAGTTTCACATTTTATGCTACCTTGGAGGCAGTGCTCTCCAAAGCAAGTGTTGATAAGTCATTTTGAAGTACCTTGCTGCAAATGTATTCTACACGAATAGCCAGCATTTTAATTGGGCAATATTTCAGAAAGATCTAATGTGATTCCTTTGCCTTTGCTATTTTTCTTCAACACCTGCTTACTTTTGAAGTCCAATCCCTTGTATTATGAAAAAGTGCAGAGGAGCAGGAATGAGAACTCCAGCTTTCTCGTTCTGATATAGGTGTTATTGCATATGCAACAAAAGGGTGCGGAAGCTTAAGCTGAGATGCAAGAAACTAGACAGCCCTTACTCTTCTCACTCCTCGGCAAGCTGTCATCTCAGTCAGTGGCAGAAGGAACCCACTGATTCAACTCTGTACTCCAGTTACCTGCGCTGAAACGTTACGTCCCACAGCAAAGTGCAGGGTGAAGAAGCTAAGACCATCTTAAGGGTCATCCTTGATGTTGAAAGTAGCTCCAAGAACTGAAGCACTGAGGAACAACCTCAAGTCACAACTTCACCCTTCACACACCAAGGCCACCTCACTCCAAAACAAGTGCCTTCCAGATGATCATGGGCCGACAGGCTTCTACATGGACAACCAATGAGAGGAAACGCTTGGTTCCCTCCTCCTGCTGCTCTTTTGGCTGGTTAGGAGCGAGAGGGAAGCCAGTCTGCATGTGAATTGTACCATTTTAGGACCTAGCTGGCCTGGTGAAGAGCTTGTCTCCTAAAGACGCACGTCTTAACACCGGTACCTTCAAACCAGGTATATATCTGGTTCCTATTGCTTCAGCCCCTCACCTTCCACGGGAAGGTAACTCCACACATGCTGCTTTCAGGCAAGGCATTCCAGTGAGCTGGAAAACAGCCCCCATCTCCCCCTGAGCCTACGCCAAAGAACACGTGCTGCTCACTCCAGTTTTTCCTTCTGTTTCTTTACCATCTTTGTACTTAACCACACCAGAGACAAAGCCACACAAAACTATTTCATCATCAAACCCTACTCTTTTTTTTTTTTAAATTCTGGGAACTCTTTGCACACTGTTCTACTGACACAATCCTGACATTTGCTATTATAATGAGACTCCAATTTGAATCTAGCTCCTCCTCTACCTCACATAGGAATTTATTCCACTTCCCCACATTATTTCAGTCAATATAATTACACTAGCGGAAAACTTATCAGTCTGGGTGCTTTTCAGCTCAGTGAAAGACGCAGGCCAGCAGCAGGCCATCCGTGGTGGAATGCAGCTAAAGCCACTTGATATTCTTACATGAAGTGGGCACCTGGAACTAGAGGTACAGTTTCAGCTGGCAGAATTGACAGAACCAAATTCACCCAGCTGTTCCCACAGCATC
This sequence comes from Charadrius vociferus, assembly GCF_000708025.1. Taxonomy (NCBI): domain Eukaryota; kingdom Metazoa; phylum Chordata; class Aves; order Charadriiformes; family Charadriidae; genus Charadrius; species Charadrius vociferus. The sequence goes on from NW_009649934.1 coordinate 2,898,964, forward strand.
CATCCTCTGCAGTTCCAGCCACACTAAATCACATTTTGAAAATGAAGCAGTCCTCCTCCCTGCAGAAGAGAGCTGCTCTCCAGGAGCAGTGCTGCCCCTTGCTGGGAGACTGTTTTGCATTCTGGGCAGACACCTCTGCTACTTCACGGCACAGCGTGCAGGCTCACACGGGAGATTTTAAAGTCTTATTCAAATCCAAAACTCTATAGAGTCACTTCTTTCCCTCCTGTTTAGAAAAGGGCTGCGTGAATGATGTTTGTCAGCCTGTAAGGCTCCTGATGCCCCTTCACGGCCAGGATTTTTGAGAGCTGCCATAATCAGCGAGCTAGGATCAGAGTGCTATGGGCATATGAAGTAGGGGGTCTCCTGACAGACAGAAAGTTAGATTGCAGAAGTTTTCACTCCATTTGCTCTACAATGAGAGGCAGTTTACATCCCAGTCCTCGTGAAGTGAATGAGTGGTTTAGACGTGGATTTAATCCAGCATGACACAACCGAGAGTGCAACGTTATACGTAGATACAAAAGCCGAGACGCTTGGAGGAATGCGCACCAGAGGATCATTCCAAGCATTACACGGAGCCCAGTTAAGGGCAAGACCAGCACACTTCTTGTGTACTTTCTTACCTCTGCCCTCCCCCACCAAACTCAACCTCCCCTAATCAGCATAACTGCAGTAACATGTACAATGAGAATCAAAACCAGAAACCGTGGTCCCATATCCTCCCAAAAAGCAGCCTCAGGCCAGATGTGCAGCTCTTGTGGTCAGGTTGCAGCGGGACTCAGCGTTCTGCAATTCTCTGCGAGCCGTCCTTCCACAGACAGCACCAAAGCAGTGACGCAAGAAGAGAGCAGCCCGGAGCCGCTGCTCCGCTCCGAGCCGCTGCTGAAGATCTGCGGGGGCTTGACACTTTCCCCCGCCCCCACATCCAGCCCTTTGCATAGAGCTGACAAGCAGGCTCAGTACGTGAGAACTACAGAGTAACATCAGCCTTGGATGGTACGGCACCCCGGCTCCGGCTCCCCCTGCCCCCAGCTCCACTACCGCAGCCTTCCATTTTAGACCATGATGGAAAGCCCACTGAAATGGAGGCCTGGGGAACAACGGCGCTGCTACGCAGCACCTTCAAAAGGCAACGTTTGCCGATTTTTCCACAATCTGCAAGAATTGCGTTACCCAGACCACAATGCTTGAAACAAAACCAAGTGACTTGAGGCTGGTTCTTAAGGGGGAGCAGCTAGAGAAGCTCCTGCCACCAGCTGTCGGGGCTCTTCCCAGTCTCCCCTGTAAGGCTGGTTCAGCTCTTTGTGTCAGCTTGCATATTTGTATTTCCGAAGCCTTCACACAGTTTTCCTGTCAAAACACAGCAATTCAGCTGCTGTTACCAGAAGCAAGGCGGGGGATTTTGACAGAGGCACGGGGCCAGGCACCTACTGGCAGGAATTGGTTCAACAGGCATCCCAAGGTAAGCTGATGATGTCCCCCACGACTGAGATCCTCAGACATCCACTGGTATTCCTCAGGTCATAATAGTAAAACCAAAGTGATCAAACCAGCAAAGCAAAATCACTGCTAAAGACAACAGCATGGGTTTTTTGACTCAAGATGGCCTAAACTCCTACGCAGGGTTTCACATGAAGATATAAATCCTGCTGTCTTCTTAATTTGATCCTTCACTTACCGATTAGTACAATACTACAGTTTCAGGAACCACAAAAACGTAGAATGGGCTTTATGTTTTGGCAGAAGTATATGTGACCAACACAGACTCCTTCAAAAAGGAAATAAATCAGTATTTCCCCCCACGCAACCGCTGAGCATGCTGCAGCACAGTTACCCTGTCCAAATGAACTTTCCAATGGGAACAGTCCTCCAACACTTGACCTCACCCAAATTTTGGCCCTAGCACAGCCATAAAGCATGCATGTCCTCATCTCCTCCCATGTTTTAGGTCAACTGTGTAAAAGGACTTTTGTACATTATGTAACTACCTCTCAGCTGTGCGAGTCCACAGTATCACAGGCTGTATATGACGGGTGAAAGGAGAACACAAAGACAACACGCACATAGAATCCAGAGGACTTCTGTTTTCCCTGAAGTGCTTCTAAGTATACACAATCCTTTATGGATGTTCCCAAAGGACGCTCAGTTGTTTTCTGCACTGAAAATGGGCACGATCACTTAATACTTAGGAGTAAGGACACAGTTAGAACTCCAGAAAGCTGCTCTGCAAACATTTGAGTAAAGAATATTTTGCCTCTGAAACAGATGTGTTTTAGTTAAGTGAATTCTGACAACAAATAGCAGTTCCCCGCTAGCATGTCATGGTTTGGCTAAAAATCCTGAAAGCCTGACTTAAAATTACTATTCTTTAGCTTCAGAAAAAATGATCAAAGACTTGGGATTTAAAATAAGACATTTTCTATACTCACACAGTTTCTCCTGAACAACTTAAACACAGTAATGTGTTACTTCATGATAGTTCGTTATGTCAAAGACCTAAATAAAGGAAAACCATAACGTTGTTCTGATAGAGGCTGTAAGCAGTGTGAAGACATCCAAAAAAAAAAAAAAAAATCTCTGGAATTTTAGGAGGCCAAATGAAAAGACCACATATCTACAGCAGCCCCACCTAAGCCAAGCCAAAGATACTCTGGAAAGAAGGCATGACGGCAACATGACAAAGGCATCCGATTCCAGAGGTGATCCAGCTCCTTGATTCCAGGAATGAGCATGCAGTCAGTCCCACTGCCGCCCACCCATACAAGCTCAAGGCATTAGGTAACCTTAAGTGCATGGTGAACCATCACCTGCCTTCTCAAAAACAACTGCTACAAAACCCCAGTCTGCTCTGGTGCAATAGGAAGACATTCTCTCTCCTCTGGCCTGGAAGGTAAGATGATGGCCTCCTACTAAAATAACTCCATATAACAGGTTGTCAAAAGACACTATACTAAACTGAACAGCTGGGCCAGCTGTGAACCTCATGGAGGTCCCTGCATCTGCCTGGTGGGGCCAAGCAGCACGAGGGCAGAAGACAATGACAATGGAACCTCCACAGGCAAAGAGCTTCTCAACCATCCCACCAACACTTCACTTGTGGTTTTTTTCCTGTAGGATGAGACAGAACTACCACAGAAGAAAATAATTTGCAGTTTGAGGCGTTTGTAGGACTCAGAGAGACAGCACATTAAAGCAGAGCCATGGCCAGCCTGCTGCAGCAAGGACATCTTGCTGCCTGCTCTCTCCAGAGACAGCACAGCAGAGTGCCGCTGAAGAAATCCTCTACAGAGTTCCATTCATGTTAGAGAAGAAAATTCTATTGCTTCAAAGGCAACTACAGCATAAAGTAGGGAGCAAGAATGAAGGATATCCACATCCCTTGAAGGAATCTGCAATCTCACACGCTGACCTTTGCACAGCTTGGGTGGTGGAGACAGGATTTTGCACACTCTTCTCAGAGAATCTGCTCTTCCTTAGCTGATGGGAAAACCCACCTCATCTGTGGGAGATTTTGACAATACGCCCGTGACCCCACAAGTTTTTCTGTTTCCTCCAAGGAAAGATGCAGACGTAGTTCATCCATACTCAAGAGTGACTACCTCATCACAATAAAATACTGGAAAACACGGGGCTTTCTCTGTATCTCTATGCTATTACAGTGTAATATTATTAGCAGGCATAATACACTCGATGCTTCCAAGAAGCCAGGAGCTCCTGAACACACACAATAGTGGCTCTATCCGTGCTTACGCAGAGAGTCCTGCCATTGCAGCGAGGATGGGCAACAGCATATTGCCTTCTGTGGCGAGCAGAGAAAATAAAGCTGTCCGCACAGTCTGAAAACTTGGAGGGCACCCCCGCAGCACAGCAGGGAACGGCGGCACTCTATCCATGCTAACGCAAACTCAGAAGCCAAACCCGAGAACTCTCTCAATACCAGCTGGTGGATTCTGAGCATCCATAAATTTGTCAGATCTCTTTACTGCACAGATAAATTGGTCTTCAGAGCTACTAAAGCTGAAGAGCTGTACCAGAAAAGCTTGCTGCCAAATACTAAACAGGACAATCTGTAAGAAGCCCTATCCTCAATTCCTTTCAAAGGCTGAGCATTTACAAGCCACACCTGGCTGCTGGAAAAGGACCTGTCGCTTCGTACTGTCACTCTGTACAAGAGTACACTCTCACGCACTCATTCATAACAGCGCTGCACAAGAGAACGGCACCGAAACCACAGGATATAAAACACAGCTGTATCCTGAAAGGTAGAATGCTACAGTCCATCCTCCTCCCTCCCTCCATCCGAGAGGACAAGACCCAGAAAGGACCTGCCCTGAGATGCCCTCAAAGGGCACAGGCAGCCCCATAAACTACAGGAACTACAACGGGCAGAGCCCCAGATGGCTGACAACCCTGCTTGGCCCAGACGGGTGATACACCAGCACCGTGGGAGAAGGGAAAAATCCACAACACTGAGATCATACACACTGTATGCAGCTTTATTAAAGACAAAGTGTTACATTATATTTGTACAGAAATTTGGAATCCAAGGAAGGCTGAGCCACCACAAGACTCCATGAGAGGACTGGAAGCTGCATACATGGGAAGGTGTTGCAGACGGGAACTTGGTTTTCAAGTGCTGCTAATGTGAACCTGGTCTCCAGGATATATCATCTGTCATTTAGCAATCAATGCAATAACGTCGCCCACCGTGAAATCCCTCAAAGTTTTGTGCTGGAGATGCAAAAAGGGTTACAGAGAGGATTCTGCATGTCAAAAAGGCTGTGAGCATGTTTTCTGGATGAATGTTTGTTGCCTTTTCTGTTGAACAGGCCTTATAACCTTCAACCAAGGCTGATCACTATCACAAACACTGACTTAAAACAGATTTGTACTTCCAGTTTCCTAAGCCACCACATCACAGATGAGGAAAGAAGGGGAAGAACGCCTTTTTGCTTCCAAGAGACAATGCACTACTGCCCTGAAATCAAGTAAGACTAGCCAGAAGCCTACTGCCCACACAGCTGGGAAAACCGGCGAGGACTGGTATCGATGACCATGGACTAATGCCAACTAAGTGGGTTTTTTTTAGTCCTCGCCAGCCTATTCTGGCTACAAACAAGAATCAATTGCTTCACGCAGATCAGCACTGCAGCTATTTCCCCAGCTTCTGAAAGGCGAGCCTCTGCAGACTGAAGAACTCTGCTGATGAGTGGGTGATCTGGTTGTGCCTCAAGAGGAAACTCCACGTGTGCTACAGCATCTTGGGAGCTCGTGGATGATCGCTTCAGCTTTCAGCAAGTGCCCGAGACCTGCACGCCCTTAATCGTAGCCGATGCAGCAGACTGGGCCACACAGTCTTCACTGTGCAAAGCACTAAACACAGCAATGGGAAATTACGCTTCCTGCGGTGCCTTAGCACCAGCCTTGATGGTGAGTCAAGCTGTCTTCTGTATAATTAGCACAACAGGCAAGATGCACCTCTGCATCCCAGCATGTATTAGAGATATCTCACATCAACCTGTGTTCTTTGTACCAAACCAAAGAACGCAAATCCTTGTGGGATCTACTCCTAATCAAACTCCATAGCATTGGTGCCAAACCCTCTTGGGGAGGAAGCCACTAGCTGGCCACAAATCCACCCTTCAGAGGGGTGTGCCCAAGGGGACTGCATCACTCCTGAAAGGAAACAAAAGGTCGCAGTTTAGCACAGCTCTGCTGCTCCCCTCCAGAAACATCCCCTGCCATGCAGAGCTCAGCTCTCCAGCCCTACCTAAGCCTGGAAGGTGCAGCACAACAGCACCCGTGGCATGCAGGAGCTGGGGGCAAGCGCAGTATTTCACCAGCGTTTCCGGCCCCCAAGGGCATCACTAGCCCAAACCCCACCTACACCTGAGCGAGCCAAGACTCAGTTACATGTGGGCCAGAAAAAAGCACAGCCATGACTGCTGCAACAGGAGCTCTGCCTTAAGGGAGAGGAGATCTCACTGCCTTAAGGGAGAGGAGATCTCACTGCCTTAAGGGAGAGGAGATCTCACTGCCTTAAGGGAGAGGAGATCTCACTGCCTTAAGGGAGAGGAGATCTCACTGCCCTGGGAGGCACTCCGGTCGTAGAAAATGAAGGGCTTATCCCTAATACGGAGAGGTGCACCACTCAAAAATCCCTACCAGTTTTTCCATCACAAAGTGTAAACTTCCGGACCTTAGATGGAGTTTTAGCAAAACACAACAATAAAAATACAATTTTAAATTTCAGCAGTTTCCTGAAATATTCCTGAAACCAATGGTTCACTGTTCTGATACACAGGATAGACTGCACTTGGAGGGAAAAAAAAAAACACCTTTTAAGGGTTTATCTAAGGGGCTTATTAATATTTAACAGGGCACCACCGTGTCAGAGCTTAGTGAGAACAAGCAAGATAATCCAGTTTCTTCTAAGACTTGGCCAGGGCAGTTTAAGTTTAACAAAGGGAGGGATAAGAGGAGGGGCAGTTCCAAGCACCATATAAGGCTCAGGTCTGGAGAAATGAAACTAGAAAGAAACGCTAGTGCAAGAAGGTGACTAAGCAAGCAATAAAGTACATTTGGTGTCAATTGTACTTGCCAAAACAAAAAGCTTTTCAAAACTGAGCAGGCAGCTGCCATTAAGTCACTGCTAGGCTAGTCACATTTTTAGGTTACACTACATTTCCTGCATGTACCTCCACCACAGGAGGATGCCTGCCCTTTAGCGTCAGCCACCTGTATCCACGCGGACATGCCCCTGGCCCCAAGCACTACTGCTGTTCAGAGAGCTCCTCCCTGCTCCAGTCATCCCACCTCCATGGGTGCTTTGCTCCCCAGGGGTGCAGCACTGCATTCCCTCCCCACCCAGGGTTCAAAAGTGAGTATTCAGAAGGGTCAAAAGAGGGTTAACAAACCCAGATTTCCCAATTTCTGAAGCGCTGCACTAATTTAGAGGGTACATAAAAGGGCTGGGGTAGACCTCATTGCTCCTTCTGCAATCCAGCTCACCTGTTCCCTCCAGGTCTGCTTCACAGAGCTCCTTTCTGTGCATGCTGCTCTCCATCTTGCTCAGTGTGTCCATTCCCCAGCAGGCTCTCGAGCTCAGCAAAAACTCCTCTTGGTTCCCCAGCTGGGCTTGTAGAGTAAGCTAGAATAACCTCGTGGGCTGCCAGCAATTTCTCAGGCTCGCTTTCCCTGAACAGCTTTTCCCAGCTGCTGGTACTAACCCTAACATGAATCCTGGCTGGAAACCACACATTCCAAACTTGTCCGACCGTAGACTCTATCCAGGAGAATAACGTGAACAGAAGGCTCAGTACGCTTCATGTTTTCACTTATTACTTGGACATCATTGCAGCATCTTTTAAGAGTGAAAAACTCATCACAAGCAGCACTTTAAGATAAAGATAGCTCCGTGTGCTCTCTTCTCCGAGGCAAACATGTGCTCAGCCAAAGAGTTCTGTGCACATCAGATACTCAAGATGATATCTCAGACTTTGCTTATATTTGACATTAGTCAGGAAAGTAGAAACAAAGCTTGATGAGAATCAGGCAGGAGAGAAGTTTAAAGTACGACCAAAATCAAAACCAGGACAAGGTGTGTTCATGTTAGATTCCTCGAAGGTCAAAAAGTATTGGGTTCAAGTTCCTGGCCATCAGCACCAACACAAGCGCACGGATAGTAAGAGGAGAAGGACAGACACCATGCCACAAGTAGCCTGGTGCTGTTAGAGGCTGCACTAACAGCTCCGCAGAGGGAGCCCCACACCGTGAAGCCGCACAGAAGCCTTGAACCCAGTGAGCAAAGATGCGTACCTTCAGATGGGACAAGGGGAGCCCACGAGTCATTACCGACAACCCCTTCTCAGAGAGACACTGACAAGTCATCACCGCTAATATCTACCAAAGCAACAGCACACCCGCAGCGCTGCCTCCGCACGAGATACCAGGAGATACTGCAGACTAAAGCAGTCGATGATCTTTGAGAAGATTCCACTATCACCTCAGGGTTTATTCTTTGTAATGATTAATCGAACAGACATGACCAAACACACTTGAAAAGGCAAGCTGAAAGATAAGCCAACAATCTAATACAGTTATTTCTGCCAAGGCTTACACATTATGTTGGAAGAAGCCCTCTTCCCCCGACATACGGATTTGATAGTTTCAGTCTGAACGTACAGGCATCAATTCAAAAATGTAACAGATGGAAATTACAAGTTAATGTTGTGTAAGGTAATACTATAAAGTCTGACTTTGATATTTCATCATTGTCTGTAAATATCTGCCTTTTTGATTTAAATAGAATTACTGTGGCACTTCTTAAGGTCTCTCCTTTCACTACCTTATTTAAAATCTAGCCACCATTTCAGTCTGTGGGCTTTAGAGACAAAACAATCTAAAGAATGAACAGCTTGAATGCATACTAAAATCACACCAGGTATATTAAGAACAGCGTTCCATGCTCAGCAAAACCTTTGGTGAAAATACGCTTGCCTTAGCACATACACAGTATGTAAAAAGAAATGGCTTTATAAAGAAGTTCAGCTGTTTTTTTCCAAGAAAAATCAACCGTATATTTTCCCCCAAAACAGAGTCTTGTGAAAGATCAGACAGTGGAGTGGAATCATCACGTTGAAGCTGCTGAGATAAGCTTTATGATAAGCATTATCTTTTTGAGAAACTGATTCGAACCTCACTTATTTCGAGTTAATTGTGCGTTATTTGTTACGGTTGTTATTGTTCTCCAACAGCTGCAGGCATTCTTCTCTCAAATACACTCAACATGCATACTCATGATTAATGTTATTTTTAACATTTCTGGACAGCACTCAAAAATATACAACCCACTCAGACAGGCTTAGCACGCGCTCTTCTGAGCCAGGCTGTCGGCGTCCCATTGAACCGATACAGCAACGCAGCCAGCAGGCCCAGGTGTATCCAAAAGAAATTAGTAATCCAGCAAGTTTGCTTTTAATTCTTACGAATATTTACATCCATGCCCCCTTCTAAAAGCCTTCTTTAGCCCATGACTGGCCTCTAGTTTCAAACAGGCTTGAGCTTTTCAGAAGTTAATACGAATTTGATTTCACACACTTCTCTACAGGATGACCTAATGTGAAAAGCTGGATGAAATTTACTACAGCTTCTAGTTACCCAATTTCAAGAAGCTGTTTTCACAATTCAGGAAGCTTTTACTGTCCTAGACGTACCCATCTTGCATAACAAGGATGAGAAAGCTGCTTAAATTAGCAGCTACATTTGCAGCCTCAGGACATAATGCAAAACAAAGTCTTTGGAGTAGCCACCTAACCTAAAATAATGCTACACTGCTTAAATTCCTGATGTTGACCGGACAGGGTTAAACAACAGCTTTAAACAGCTCGTAAAATAGGAGCTAATTTTAGCTTCATTATTGCCCTCCCCACAGTTGCAAGAAAAACTTAAAAAAACCCACCCAACTTTGCAGCTGAGGAGACTGACTGAAATAGAATGCAGCTTTTAGAGACACGGCAGAAAACATGCGACCACCCACAGATGAGTATCTGCACGTAACTTCAGACACCGTGTCTCATCCTGAATAGCCTTTGAAACAGGGAATGGGAAGGAGGAGACAACAGTTCTCTAATGAGGGCAACAAGTCCTAATAATGTACACGAGAAGAGACTTATGAAGAGGTTCCCGGTTCAAGTTGATTTATTACTGAAAAGGGGATGTGTTTCAGGAAAAAAAAAAAAAAAAAAAAAGCGGAGAGATCGCATCAGCACAGGCAAAAAATGAGTATGTTGCAATTATTGGGTTGCAGTCAGTGTCGTGCGGGTGACGACAGCCATGCTGTACTATGCTTAGAAAAGAGGAAAGGAAGCAAGAAAGATTGACCGTGGCCTTTAAGCCCTGCTTGTTGGGCCAGACCAGATTATGTGACACAGGGATGTTCTTGAGTTCAAGGGTTCACGAGAAGGTTGTGAAATCTCCTTTGACAGCCTCCAGAAACAAAAATATACTTGAGAAATACCCAACTGCCCCAGTTTCTCTCCCCAGCTACTAAACACATAGGAAGCCTTTATATAATGTATTGACACCAAGAATTCCAGCTGTTCCACATGCAACCCAGACTGGTAATAAGAAAAAAGCACTGCTGAAGGTAGAAGCCTCTGCTTTCCTAGGTTTAAAAATAAAATAAAGTAAAAAAAATTACCGATTTCCAGGTATTTCCTACTAGTATTATCCAAACCAATCCCCAGGACTCACCCTGCATTTCCTACCATCGCACATCTTTGTTCCAGTACAACTCTCTCACAAAGCAGCCTGGTAAAATATTTCTTTCTTCAGAATCCTATACATACTGATCAGAAGTACAGCAAAACTTCATTCTTTGAATGAGGAAGCGCATCCAGACCCAATATTTGGATATTTGTTTATAAAACTTACTTTTTATTTTTTTAACCTGTCTTCATATCTAAGCAGGGTAACAGTTTCATGTTACTGAAGGAGAAACATTAGGATGTTTCATGAGGGCACGTTCCACAGTAGGAGCATCTCAGAAAGAATATGTAGAACAATCCAAAAGGATTTAATAATAATTAAAGAAAATCAATTGGGAATTAACCTGCTGTCCCATGTCACTATTGGCTTTACTCTTGATGGCTATTAGAACAGCCTTACTGTTTTTCCTACTGCTCTTATGTCTATCCAGAGGCACTAGGACACATGATATACCTCTGAAGCAGCAATGAGCACAGCCATCAGTTTTGAAGACAAGAGGACAAACTACGAAACTCAAAGGCATTTTCATTTGAAAATACCTGCAATTACAGCACCAAAGATTTTAACCAAACTGCCTAAGTTAGTATCAGTGTGAAAAACACCCTTTTGTAAACTTGAAACCAGAAGCACTGGAAAAGCGTTCTCACCTGAACTGTAATCTTTCAGTCGCAAGTCCTTCACAGGTGTCCCATCAGGCCCTCGGAAAGCGTTGAGAATCTACAGGAAAACCAAAACCCACTTCAGTCTCCCAAATAACACCTCAAAGTGAAGCACTTGCTAATGTACTTTTCCTCACGACCTCTTTTCTTTATAGGTTAGCTCTGTCACAAACCAATATGTTTTCCCCATTAAGTTCCTGTAGTACCCAAGAACTGTTTATTGAGTTTTGGGAAGTATTTTGGGCTTTTGTTTAAATAAGCGAGCACCATTTACACCAGAATTCAACTACACAAAGGTTTGTCATGCTGGTTTCAGCTAGACAGTTACTGCCTTTAAGAAAACCAAGGGGCATGGGGCGACTGTCCTGAGTCTTATCATCCTCTGATGGACAGTTTCTGCCATGAGTTCTCCAGCATGGAGCCTCAGCAGCTCTGATCATCACAGCCAACCCTAGCAAAAGCTGTTGCATGTAGGCGTTCTCATGTCTGCAACTGCCACCAAAAAAAAAAAAAAGAAAAAAATCCTAATTCAAAGTGTAAGCTTTTGGAAAGGCAGCTTCTTTCACCTTGTAGCCTAGATATTTTTTTTTTTTTTTAAACTAAAATCAGCAGTAGCAGCAGAGATCTTTTCCATCTTTATAAGATCCCATTTAAGCAATTTCAAGTAACTAAGAACGAACAAGTGCACTTAGACACTACACCTCTTCTGAGTCCAAAATATAATAATAAAGTAATAACACTATTTGGTATACGTAAAGCAATGCTGGTGGTAAGGCATGTTAAAAAGAGTTGGGAGTCAAGGCTTTTAGAGACCCACACCCCACAAGTGACTGCAGAAAAACTCATCACTTCCAGACTCCCCAAAACCCAGAATAATCAGAAAAAAAAGTAACATTGCACTGACTTCTAAATCTGGATTTTCCCTGGGGAAAAGGACAGACCATCTGAACTATATTGTCCGAGCTTAAAAGTGGTACATTTAGAAACACTTGATAGACATTTTGAAAATTTTGCGATGAATTTTGCATCAAAAACATCCCACTTACATCATCCTTTGTGGCGGTTTCAGGCACTCCTCCTAGCCGAATGAGCTTGCTCGGCTTCACATATTTAGGACAGGTCCGGTAATCTTGGTCCTTGAGTTCATACAATCAAGATGGTTTTTACAAATGAGAGATGCTAGCTCACAAAATACACAAACAGTCACAAAATAAAGCAGGGGATAATTCAAAGGCGAAGGCCCATAAGCAGACTGGCTCAAATCTTTAACCACAGAAGTGTTTAAGATTCAGGGAGCTCTGCAGGACGAGCATTACTAGCTTCATATGCTCATTGAGCTGTACAATGAGATGGAGGTCCAGGAAAAGAAAGCAGGCAAATCACCTCTCTCTGCTTTCCCTCAGTGGGAGATTCAAATTCAATAGTAGTTATTAACTCAGTAGTTACCATTAACTTCAGATTTCAAAGTTAACTTGGAAGGGAGACAAAGCATGCGTGAGACCAGCTGCACTGTTCTACACAGGTCCACCTAAGGCAGTAGCTTCTCTCTGGTAGTGCTCATAAGCGATGTCCAGGAGAAAATAAGAAAATAAGTTCTACTACTTCTCCCACAACACCCTCCCTCTGTCTGGTCATTTTCTGCTTAGAGACTTTCTGAACCAAATCTGATTCTATGTATTTAGCAATTTTCACTTTCTAAATTGCATTTCTCTTGAGGAGAAAGTATTTCTGAGATAGAAAGTGTGCCCATTAAAACAACCTGAAGCATGAGGATGATCTCAGAGAAGGACAATGGATTAGGATAGAACTGAAGCGATGGGATATGAATGGAAGACTCCTTCTCAGCTCCTTCCATTTTTTGGCCAACACGCATCTTAACAGAAACATCAATTGACAAAACCACCTACCTGAAGGCTCTTATAGGGCCTAGAATCTTTGCTGGGTTTTCCTTCTGAAAAGGACTTGCCATGTTCATAATCAAACATCTGATGTCCAGGCAGCCGGTGATCCACATCCCGATACTCAATGTTTCGGTAGTCAGTATCTTGCCTTCCAAGGAAATCCAGGCCGCCTTCACCCTTTAACCCAAGATCAGAATCGGATCTTTGCTGCTCACCCCCCGAAAGCTGCTGCTGTTGCTGCTCGTTAGCAAAGGTCTGAGGTTGCTCCTCTTGGTCCTGAAGAGTAGGAAGAGGTCCACGGCTATTTTGGAAATTGTGTGAAGTGTCGTCTTCAAGACCCAATCCGAGGGATTCCTCTTCTCTGGCTGGTGCTTCTGAATGTTGAAATTCTCCTTTTTGGCTACCAAAGGGAGTTCTATCTAGACCAAGTGCAGACTCCTCTCTCTTGCTGGTGCTTAAACCAGAGCCCTCTCTTTCTGCTAAAGGTACAGTAGATTGGTTGCGCCTAAAATCTACAAGGCTTTGATCCACAGGAGGCATCTCCCTATCTGAAAAGTCCATAGGAGGAGCCACATCTCTGCTCCTAAAATCCTGATCAGACCGGGACCTATGCCTATTTCTGAAGTCTGACGATGGTGCATTTCTGTTTCTGAAGTCCAAATCAGAGGTGCCCACACCCCTGAAGTCCAAATCAGGTACATCCCTATTTCTAAAGTCTGAATAGGAATGCTCTCTGCCCCTGTAGTCTAACTCAGACACATCTCTTGCCCTAAAGTCCGAATGAGATCCATCTCGACCTCTGAAGTCTAGATCAAAAGACCCCCTTCCCCTGAAGTCTGATGGAGGTTCATCTCTGCCCCTATAATCCATATTATGTGCCTCCCTATCCCTGTAGTTCATACGGAACGTTTCCCTGTTCCTGTAGTCCACTGGAGGAACGTCCCCACCCCTGAAGTCCATAGGTGGCCCTTCTCTCTCCCGGAAGTCTCCAGAATACATATCCCTGCCCCTATACTCAGAAGAAGGTGGCTCCCTACCTCTGAAATCCATCTGAGACTCATCTCTGCCCTGGAAGTCAGATGGCGGGAAATCTCTGCCCCTGAAATCATGGTGCCCCTCCCCACCTCTGAAGTCACTACGTGGTCCATCTCTAGCTCCAAAGCTGAAAGAAGGTTCCTCTCTGTTGGCAAACTGAGGATTGAGGAGGCCTGTGAGTGCCTGGATATCAAAAGGAAGTGATTCTCTGCCAGAGAAGTTGCCAGAGTGTCTTTCTTGAGCAAGACTATCAAGGGAAGGAGGATATTCCCTGTTCCACCCGGGAGCAAACCTTTCTTCTTGGCTCCCACTGTAGAAATAAAGACAGTATTATTCATAACGTGCTTAGAGTCTGAAATCTACACAGCAGCACATTCTTCTCTAAACTTTTATAGTTGTGTAACAGTCTAAGATCCGCAGAAGATATTGAAGTTTGGCAGTTTAAGATGAGGCAGCATACGACAGATGTGAGAAAGTAAACTTGGGTGCTCCCATTTCAGCACAATTTCCAGAAGCACTCAACAGGGAATACCTGCAATATTAATGGGTTAATGATGGCAGCAATCCACATAGTCCTGCACTGCACACAGCTCTGCAGCTGTTCAAGGTTCCACCAGCTGGTGTGTTCGTTCATTAGCATCACCAGCACACACCTGTGAGGAACCACCCGAGCTTAAGCTCTCCGGGCAGTATTAGAAAGAGCTAACTTAACACATAAGGCAGAGGTCACCAAACATGCTCTATTAACACAGTACAGAGACTCAGTTATGCTTCCTTGTGTTGGAGTCTAAACTGGAAAAATGCCGGAAGCTACCAGTTCAGCCTTTGAGGATGCCTCACAGGAATATGCCAACCATCGACATTCAAGATGATCCTGTGCGCGTGCCTCTGGACTGTCTGTCTTACACCAAGTTTACAACACCAGAGCGATGAGCTCTCCTGACAGCTGCATAAAACCACTCAGGAAGAGGTTTCCTCTTAAGACAGATTTTCAAAACCCAGTGAGGTTTGTTGGTTGGCTTTTTTTTTTTTTTTTTGAGATGGAGCTATCTGATTTTTTTTTATCTAAGCAATGCTCCAATACATTTAAAATAACAGAATAATAAAATATCAACACATTTTAAAATAACATCAAATGCTACCCAAATCAGTGGACATTTCCTTAGCAACTACAGCAAGTCATGTTCTTGGAGTTTCACTATAGAATCACTCACCAACATAATGCAAGGTGACATTTGCACAGTTAATCAAACCACATACAGATTTCCCAGTGACACCCCCCTGTCCCACCACCATATAGAACAGTAACTGAAACTTGGTTCAAGGTTAGAATTCCCCACCCAATACAGTCAAGAACGATGCCAATAAAATACACTTAAAAATCAGCAGAAGAGCACTACTGATATCATCACAAAACACAACCACACTCCTATCAGTACCGTTAAGACATGTTCTGGAGGATACTGGTTTTCATAGCTCAAATGTCATCAGCTTTTCCAACACATTACAGTTGGACAATTATTTGAAGTATTCTTATTGCAGAAACCTAAGGTATGCCATGAGGAAGTACTTTTGTTACACTTATATTCAAGTAACTGAGGTGCACACATGAGCAAAGAACAAAAAAATTATGCACAACAGAGGAAAACACCAGCTCCTGGTGCCTTGATTTATTTCTTTTTTTTAATACCCAGAGCCCTCTTGGAAACACAGGGCCTAGTAACAACCAGAGGAATAAAAACTAGGAAAAATACACTGCTGTGCAGGTCCAGCTGCATACAAATCTTTAAAACAGCTCCAGTGACATTCAAAAATGTCTTATGAAGGAGCGTGGCCAAGAACAAGGGGATATATGGTCGACTCAACCTCATGGATAGAATTAAACTCTCAAAGTTTTCATAAAATCCTGTGTGCAATGAAAGTGCCAGTATTTCTGAAGTGAAGGCGAGCACCGTGGCTGAAGAGAATCAACACCACACTATGAGGCGCTTCTCTTCTAGGTCTTAACAGCACATAGCACCAAAATCCATATGGCTTATCATCACCTCAGCTTACAACAGCTAAATAGCCAAGTATCACTAGAAAAGGTGGCTTGGAGAAGGAATAGAAATACTAAAAGCAGCTGTTAGGAAAAAAAAAAAAAAGCAATGAACAAACTTTACAGAAATGCAGAAAGTTACACTGGCACTTAACTGGCCTATTCTTTGACAATCATACCTAGCTCCACAAGGACCTCAGAACTTTTACCAAAATAGTCTGCTTATGGGAGGATGTGCAGAAATATTGACAAACACGAAGTACCTGTGGCTTACTGTATTTAAGAATGTTGCTGAAACAACCTATACATTCAAACGCTTACCGAAAAGACCCCATTCTGTTGCCTTGTCGATGGTCTCCCCACATTTTGATCTTGTCTGGTAGGTTTCCAGAAATGGTTAATTCACTCTAAGAACACCAAGACAGCACAACCTGTTGAACAAATAACATGAAAATAAGCCACAAGGGGAAGAACACTCGTCGGGTAAGAAAAACACTGCTGGTTAGAAGGGGCGTGTGGAACATCTGATCAGGATCCACAAGTATACAAGACCACACTGAGGCAGCATGAATGAATTCAATTGTTGCGTTACTCCGTGTACAAATTTGCAAGCGTCAAATGACTTCTGAAATGAAACTGTCAATACGGGTGGGCAAACAATTTGATATCTGCTTTGATTAACATAAAGCTTTCCAACATACTGTGCTGTCTGACACTATTCACGGTGCAGCTAGAAATGTGAGAACACCACAATCTATAAACAACAAGGACCGTTGCTGAACAACAGTTTGCAATTAATGTTTAATCCAAACTATTTTTGCCAAAAGCTCTTTGCTGTTCAAGGAAACGATCACTATTATCGGTCTACTATGGTTACTCTGCCCTCAAAAGTCTGTAGATAACAGAGTAGGCTTTGCCAATAAATCATTACAGGCACTGTTCTCCAACGCTGCCCTCATCAAGCTGAGCGCTGCAAATAACACTTGCCTCAACAGAGATCTAAAATTTCATCCGCTTCCTCCCACCAGTGGGGAAGGTGAGGATTTCCTGGTGACTGCCAAAGTTGAGACTTGAAATGGGAAGTACTTCCGTCTTACACAAAAAAAAACCCAAAAACAAACCAAACCCCAAAAAAACCCCAACCAAACCAAACCAAACCCAACCCAGAGTTTGCTGCAGAGCATATTGCAAAATGAGGTGGCTAGCAACATGATGGTCTCAAACCTGCCCTGGCTAATCCAGGTGCGGTGGTCCAGGAAGGCTGCCGTGCCACCAGACCAAGGTTAGGAGACCTGGGGCTCACACGCTGCTACAAAGCAGCTCAAAAGCAGGATTAAACTAACTGCAGTGGTTAGGTGGAACAGCAGATAGTACAGACAGTCACCGCCAGGCCTGGCTAGAGCAGCTAAACTCGAAGAAAAGCACACAAGATCCTGTTTCTTCTCACTTCCAAAGGTCAGGGCTGCCATAGGGGTGGCAGGTCGAAAGAGCAGGTTATAACAGGCATTACATCAGGAAGCGATTCCAGATGCCGCTCCTGGCAGCCACCGGTGGCAAGGAGGTAAAGGGAGCTGCCCTACCAAGAGGGAGGACCCGCTCCTGCCAGGGTCCATCACCAGCCAGCGAACGCTCACGTGGGAGCCGGGGACGGCAGGGCCAGGCAGGCCTCAGTATGCAGGGGTGGGATGGCTGATGAAGGCAACCAGTACAACCACTGCTGATCCAGCCACCATAGTGCCGTTTCTAAAGGAACAGGTTCATTCAGTTGGCCACTCAAGCCCGAGAGCGCTGGTCTGCTTGCATTTTACACAGCTCTCGAGGCAGCACGTACCTCCACAGTCCCAAGGATTTCCTCCAAAAGCACTATCTTTTTTTTTTTTTCTTTCTTTCTTTCTCAGAGGTGAATCTAAGAGAACTGACACTGCACCCTCCACAGAGAGGACAGGCAAACCGAGATGGTTACGCCAGTTATCGTTACGGGTGGCCGTCATCAGCCAGTCCTTTTATCTATGATCTTTTGCAGCCCGCAGACATCTGCGGACCTGGTGTTTCTTGTTCTTCCCTTTTGGATTTCCTTCCCCACTCCAGTTCTCATTAAGTCAACAAACTTACCGATGCTTTAAAAAGAAAACCCTTTGCCAGCTGGGAAATATTTGGACATAATATTCAAATTATCAGACAGGGGAAAAAAATACCATCAGACTGATATCAGGCCTGGCATAGATCAGCTGAGCCATGCAGCAACATCCATGAGCATGAGGTCATGGTTCAATAACACAGGCAGCAACACTGGCTCCGACAGTCCCCTATTCAGCCTGATACGATTTGTTCCCTTCGCTCCGCTCTGCCTCTGGCAACCCGCGATATGTTAGTTGTGCCAGCTTGTGCTTTTCTGGGTCTGCACCACGGATGTCCCTCCAAAAAGAGTTATCGTTAACCCAGATCATTTCAGCAATACGGTTTACTACACAGCCCCACAAAACAAGGTGACAGCAAACTGCAGGACAGGGACAGAAGCTTTTTGGACTGTGTTGCACCAGCACCAAGATCTCACCCTGCTACAACTGCTCCAAAAGATGCGTGCTGTGATGAGACGCCATCAGTATTCACCTTTATGCCGCAGGCAGGTAACTGCCAGCTCAGCTCCCACCTCCCTGCTGGCAGGCAGATGCCGGGGGATGGGTCAGTGTGAGTAAGGCTGTTTGCCAAAGACACACCAACAGAGCCCGGGGCTGGGGCCAGGTCCGGCAGCAAAGCACGGCAAAAATCCACCCTCAAGTGCTAGGAATTGCGCGTCAATTAGTTTTGCCACAGTTCAGTCACAACCACGCATCTGAAGGAGATGGCAACAAAGGACATTTCAGAGTGACACAGTAACTCTGCAGCCGCAGAATACACAACACAGTCCCGCAGA
The DNA here is from genome assembly GCF_000708025.1 of Charadrius vociferus. Classification (NCBI taxonomy): domain Eukaryota; kingdom Metazoa; phylum Chordata; class Aves; order Charadriiformes; family Charadriidae; genus Charadrius; species Charadrius vociferus. The sequence continues at coordinate 2,917,783 of NW_009649934.1, forward strand.
ATACACAACACAGTCCAGTTATTCACAGAGCCTGGATTGCAAGTTCTTTTAAGACATTAATTAGCTGTTACAATTACACTGAATATTCAGGAAGGCCGATATGCATCCTTAAAGTATGGCATTTTATTTCCCTTCTCCTCTCCCAGCTGGCTCTATTTCCTGGTGGCAAAGCCTCAGCTCCAGTGAAGATACAGAAGGTGAGTCTCAAAGGAGGGGAAGCTCTTCTGTGGTCTTAATTCCTCCAATGACTGGTGGTCCCCCAGCCCTCCCAGCAGACAGGACAGGCTGATGGAGCTCCGGATGCTCCCTGGCAATTACACCCAAGGAATTCCTCAGTACCATGCCTCTGCCCTCCCGCCCGCACCCCCAAACAGCCCAGCGCCTGGCACTGCCGCTCAGGGGACACACTCCCGATTCTGCTTTCCAAAATGCACGTGCCAAGCCTGGCGGCAGACTCTTTTGGATCTCTTATTTCAATTTACATCGTGCAATGGTGAAATAATGGCATTGTACATCAGAAGCATGCAACTGAGCCAGGCTAAGAAGCCATCCTTCTTAAGGAATAATTAAAGATTTCTGGCAAGGGGCAGAGTGAGGAGTGCCAGCACAGTCCTCGAGCATCTCCTCAATGACTTAGACCCAACTTTGCACCTTGTTTTCCAACAGGGGAGGGAAAAAAAGAAATTGGTGATGGATTAGGTGACGTTTCAAAGGGATGCTATTTTCAGAAAAATACTCCGATACTCACAACTTCTCTCCAAACACATTTTGTCAAGGCTGCCAGCCTTGGTATTTATAGACCATGAGGAAATCAAACATACAACTACACACAAGACTACGATCGAAGAACAGAGGAAGTAATTTGCTGTGGAACAACTTTCTGCACCCAGTAAAGTTTTTCTAAGGCTAAAAAGAAAGGAAAACGCCTCTGTGAAATTAAAATATTACAAGAGGTACAAAAGAAAATGTTTCCCCAAGCTACAGAAGCTGCAAGTAGCCAAGAAAGCCTTTTATTTCCAATGTTAAAGATGAAGATGTCTAATCCAGAAGTGAAGAAATATCAAAACAATGTCACTGAAGTTTGAAAGCAAAGCAAGAGAGAACCATTTCGGCTCTTACGGGTCTCAGGCTGCAGGTTTTCACTTAAAAAAAGGGATGTGAGTGCTTTTCAGCTGTATGATGCTTTTATAAACATGTATGAGAAACAATGAGGAGAATTTCTAACATACCCTCATTACTATCCTGGCCTTGCCTGTCTCAAAGGACTTCACGAGTGTGTTCCCAACTAGGGAGTGCTGGGAGAGACTTTCACACCACCAACGCCCTGCTGGGATAGGAAAATGGATTCCACCTCCAGCAGCATTTCCAAAATTAATACCACATACCAGCGACAACACCAAACTCTTGTGGTACCGACTGTTTTAAAAAACAAAACATGAGAACCACCGTTATTACTCCTAGCAGCTCATGACCACTGCATTACCCGGCCTTCACCAGCCTCCAGCACACTCCAGGCCACATCCTGCCTCCACCTAAGCCTTTATTTACAGCCCAAAATCCCATTCAGCCCATCGCTGGGGATTACTATCAACTAACACACTCCCAGCGACAGCTCTGGTCACCTTTCTCTGCAGCCCAGCATGAATCCAACCCATTTTTTGTCCAGCCCTTTTAAAAACAAAAGCATTCTGAGACACTTTCCACAGAAACACATACAACATGCTGTGAAAGAAGCCTTAATTTTGACTACAGCTCGGCCACGTAGCCGGAACCTTCCTCACAGCCCCTAGCCTCGGACAATCCCATCAGGGGTGACCCCCAAAATGCACACACACACTCATCCTGACGGGCCCCACAGGAGGAACCCCCGTCTGCTCTATCCCAGGCGGCCCCTAGGAAGGACACACCCCCACCCCGGTACTCTCCGCTGTCCCGGACAGCCCCACGGGAAGACCCCTCCCCATCCCGGGGGACCCTCAGGAGACCCCCGCCCCGCTCCTCTCTCACGACAGGAAGTGAACCCCCCCCTTTTATCCCAGGGGACACCCCAGAAACACCCTCTCCCCGTTTCCCTGTCCCAGGCGACCGTACAGGAGACCCTGCCCCATCCCTGTAGGCCGGAAGCCACCCCTGCTCCGTTCCTGTACTCCGTGAGACCTACGGGAGCCGCCCCCGCGGCCCCACGC
>NW_009649934.1:2921316-2921938 GCF_000708025.1 Charadrius vociferus
GCAAACATGAGGCTTCTGGGATCATCGGTGTGCGGGGCCAGCCACAGCCCCATCCGGGGCCAGCTCCCTTCCCCCTCGCTGCCGGGACGCGGCAGAGGGGGGCTGAGCGGCTTTCCCAGCGCTTGGGGGAAATCGGGGCCAAGCCTGGATGAAAGGTGCCGGGGGGCTGGAAGGAGCTGGGGCCGCGGGAGGGAGGAAATCCTGCTGGATTAGCGCGGCTTTCCTGACGTCTCACCAGGGCTCGGTGCTGCCTGCTGAGCCGGCAGGATTGGGCCGAGGATGCTGGCACGGCACGGCTTGACAGCAGAGTGTTTTGGGACCCGTTTTGCGGTTGAGGGAGCAGAAGGGTGACGCTGTGGGTCTCATGCAGGTCCTGCCCCGAGGAATGGCTGCGGATGTCCACAAGAAGAAAGGCTGGGAAGTGCCCAACGGGTCTCTGGCGCCGGGAGATGGGCAGCACGCGGAGCGGTCCGAGAGCCCCACGCCAGGGCTGGCGCAGGGGACGGAGCCAGGTATGGGGCAGAGCTCACTGCAGGGGTAAGCAAAGGGGGGAAAAAAAAAATAGCAGCTCCTCATTATGCGGGCTGGACCCTCCGCAGCCCCACGGGCAGGGGCAGACGGG
>NW_009649934.1:2922048-2922649 GCF_000708025.1 Charadrius vociferus
GCCCACTGCCTCAGCGTGGGGGACAGGCGGACGGACGCTGCACGGCCCGTTGTTCCCAGGGGCGGGCCAGGAGGGAGCCATGTTCGTGCACACCCGCTCCTACGAGGACTTGACGAGTCCTGAGGACGGGGCGACCGTGGTGCGGAGCCCGGAGGAGAGGCAGGGGGAGCAGGCTGAGCCGACCAGCATGGAGCAGATCAGCAAGGACTTCAGTGAGCTGAGCACGCAGCTCACGGGCATGGCCCTCGACCTGGAGGAGGAGATGAGGCAGAGCAAGGAGGGGAAGCTGGAGCCATCCCCACAGACCACCCGCCGCGACTCGGTGCTGTTGGGCAAGGAGGAGGAGGATGTGACCATGGACGCCTGGCGCATGCACCGGAAGCACGTCTTCGTGCTGAGCGAGGCGGGCAAGCCCGTGTACTCCCGCTATGGCTCTGAAGAGGCCCTCTCCAGCACCATGGGTGTCATGATGGCCCTGGTGTCCTTCCTGGAGGCTGAGAAAAACGCCATCCGGTCCATCCACGCAGGTACCGCCCCGGGGGGGAGTGGGACAGGGGAATCTCACGGCCGGTCTGGCGGTGCCCCTGCCACTGTGGGCCAC
>NW_009649934.1:2923018-2926545 GCF_000708025.1 Charadrius vociferus
CACGGCCGGTCTGGCTGTGCCCCTGCCACTGTGGGCCACGTTAGCTGTCCCCAGGGGCAGATTGGTTGCTGGGAGGGAGGCTGCAGCCTGGGTTCCCCTTGCAGCCCCAGGGAGCCAGGCTTACAGGTCTGTCCCCGGCACCCCTGGGGACTCCCTCCCAAGCAGATGGCTACAAGGTGGTCTTCGTGCGGAGGAGCCCACTGGTGCTGGTGGCAGTGGCGCGGACCCGGCAGTCAGAGCAGGAGATTGCCCACGAGCTGCTCTACATCTACTACCAGATCCTGAGCCTGCTCACCTGGACCCAGCTCAACCACATCTTCCAGCAGAAGCAGAACTATGACCTGCGCAGGCTCCTGGCTGGCTCCGAGCGCATCACCGACAACCTGCTGGACCTCATGGCCCACGACCCCAGCTTCCTCATGGGTGCCGTGCGCTGCCTGCCCCTGGCCGCCAGCGTTCGGGACGCTGTCAGCACCAGCCTCCAGCAGGCCAAGGCCAAGAGCCTGGTCTTCTCCATCCTCCTGTCAGGGAACCAGCTAGTGTCTCTTGTGAGGAAGAAGGATCAGTTCCTCCACCCCATTGACCTCCATCTGCTCTTCAACCTCATCAGCTCTTCTTCCTCCTTCCGGGAGGGTGAAGCCTGGACTCCCATTTGCCTCCCCAAGTTCAACTCCAGTGGCTTCTTCCATGCCCACATCTCCTACCTGGAGCAGGAGATGGACCTGTGCCTCCTGCTGGTCTCCACCGACCGCGAGGACTTCTTCACTGTCTCCGACTGTAAGCGGCGCTTCCAGGAGCGCCTGCGGCGGCGGGGGGTACACCACGCTCTGCAGGAGGCCCTGCGCACCCCCTTCTATAGCGTCGCCCAGGTGGGCATCCCCGACCTCCGGCACTTCATCTACAAGTCCAAGAGCTCTGGGCTCTTCACCAGGTGAGGCCCTCGGGAAACCGTCAGACCAAGTCTGTGGCGTGGGGCATCGGGCAACCCTTCTCCACAAATCCCCTTCTCCAGGGGGGCTAACAGGGTACTGTGTTCCTGCAGCCCAGAGATTGAGGCACCCTACGTGCGGGAGGAGGAGAAGGAAAGGCTCTTGGGGCTCTACCAGTACCTCCACAGCCGGGCTCACAACTCTTCACGCCCTCTGAAGAACATCTACTTCACGGGCCCCCGTGAGAACCTCCTGGCTTGGGTAAGGGCTGTCTGCAGGGTTTGGGTGGACCCGTCTTCTCCAGTCCTGCATGGCGAAGTAAGGGGGTGGTGGCACAACACAGCACCAGCTCTGTGGTCCCCAGGGTGGCCCCCAGCCCTGCACTGTCCTTCTGGGGGTCAGCCTGCCCCCGTGCACCCCTGTGCCAGGGAGGGACGGGCAGGGATAGCAGCGGGCGATGTGCCATGCGCTGTCGTGAACTCCCCAGTGCCCTGGAGAAAATCCACTCTGGGTGCAAACCCTGGGGTTCGGTCCCCCCAATTCTGAGCAAACCAGGTGCCACCCGTTTAGGGTACCCCGCTGGCATCCCGTGTCCCTGCACTGTACTGGTGCCCATTCCCAGTAGCCCATGGGGGGAAGATGCAGTGCCAGCCCCAAGTGGGGTGCAGACGCGTTCCCAGCGCGTACCCTGTTTTTTCACCCAGGTAACCAACGCCTTCGAGCTCTACGTATGCTACAGCCCCCTGGGGACCAAGGCTGGCGCCATCAGTGCTGTCAACAAGCTCATGAAGTGGATCCGCAAGGAGGAAGACCGACTATTCATCCTCACGCCCCAGACGTACTGACAGGCATCGCCCAGGGCATGGTGCCAGCCGGGGGAGCCCCCGCTGTGCCGGGGAGTCCGTCCCCCAGGGAAGCCCGGGCCTTGAGTCCAGGGGAGAGGGCATGGTGGGACCCCGGAGCACGGGGGAAACCCACCCATGGGACTGTCCAACCTGGGTGTTGGGGTGCAGAGCTGCCTGGGGAAGGGGTGAGCAGGACTTTCTCTCATCTGCAGGCAGTGCCCCCCAGTTGGGGGTGGGGGGCTGCCCTTCCCCTGCAGCCCCCGAGCTGTGGGGGTCCTGGAGTGGGGCTGCCTGTGCCCCAGGTTGCCGGAGGGGAGCTGAGCCCCTGGGTGCTGCTGCCTGTGCCTGGCATCCTCCTTTCTCTGCCATCCTGTGGCTGTGCCAAGGGTGGGGGTCCCCGGGGGAGTTGTGGCAGCACTCAGGGGACCCCTATGCTGCTCTGCCCGCAGTTGGCGGGTGACACCACCAAGGTGGGGGACAGGGCTGGCCTGGGACATGCACTGCTCCTCTCCCTGCCCTGGGGAAGCTGGGCGCTGGCAGGTTTACACTCTTGGCACCTGCGTGAGCCCGGACCCTTCCCACCGCAGCCTTGAGACGGATGTCCCTGCGGATGTTGCCAGGCAGGGTGGCTGGTGCTCCTGCCCCAGCCGGGACACCGGGGTCCTGCCCACCTCCCCACGGGGACACAGAGCAGCCCCAGACAGACTCGGGATACCGGGGTGCCCATCAGGGTGCTTGTGGGCTCGTGGTGCTGGCTCCGGGGCAGTGGACCCTAAAGGGGCGGCTCAAGCACAGTCCCCTGGAGACCCCGCTGGCATGGAGCCCTGGTGCCCCCCGAGCCCAAGGAAGGTCTTCCCCTTGGTGCAGGGGCACCTGCCCCCCAAAACCAGCCCGTCGAGCCAGCTATGCTGAGCTTGCTGCATGGGGGCCACCTCCTCCCTGGCTGTCCCCAGGTCCCCGTGTGGGGCTGAGCGCCCGTGAACGCTGTGGCACACCAGGCACGGCCCAACCCCACATTTTGGGGCTGTCTGCCGAGCGCTGGGACTGATGTTCAAGGAGGGGCAGAGCCACCGGGGTGACACCAAGACACCGAGGGAGCTGGGAAGGACCCGGCAGGGATAGCACAGGGACTCTGCTCCCGTATTTATGCTCCTGCCAGAGTGTAATCGCTTGTCTTTGCTCATAAACATTATCTGGACCCTAAGTGAAGTCTTGTCACATTCATGGGTGTCTGCCTGGGTGGGAGGGGCAAATGGCCAGGCTCGGGGCTGGGGGGGCGGGAAGTTTGGTCCAAGTTTGGGGACAGGAAAGCTGCCAGGGAGCGCTGCAAGACATGTGGGGCTTTGCTGGCAGGAGGCAATGCCAGCCGGAGGGTGGGAGCAGCGAAAAGCTGTTGGGTAAGGCTCGGGGCCAGCGTAACCGCCGGGCCTTGCACAACGCCGGGCGGGAGCCTGGGAGGGCCGAGGCTGGCCAGGTGACGAAGGCAGGGGAGCCCATTTTTGGCACATTCAGCCCTTCCTGGGACCAAAGCACCGCCGGCAGCACAGGGCAGCGCCCTGCTCGGCAGGAGGAAAAGTCCGTGAATGCAGCTGGGACCCACAGGCCCACTGCCCGAGGGCAACAGGGCACTTGGGAGGACAAATCGGTGCGGTGCATCGAGATGAAAAGCATCTTCCTTCCTGCATGGGAACAGGCAAGTCCCGGCAGCGCTGCCACCTCCTGCCACCGCAGGCAGCCCCTGAGGGAGGGGGGG
>NW_009649934.1:2927582-2927966 GCF_000708025.1 Charadrius vociferus
AGGTTTGGTGTGGCTGATCCTCTCCCGGCAGCACCCGTCGCGGTCCGGCCCCGGGGGACCCCGGCACCCCCTGTCCCGCACACAGCCGTGGCAGTGCGCCAGGGTCCTCACCTAAACAAAGCGGGTAAAACCCTTTCTCCTTTATCCCGGCAGATGCGATGGTGACCTGTCTTCCGTGCGTCCCGACCCCACTCGGTGCTGAGCACCGTCCCTAAGCCCGCGCCGGTGGCACTGTGCAGCATGGGGCTGTGGTGCCATGTGTGCCTCTTGCTGAAGCTCGCCCTGGCCCCGCTGGGCACCGGCACCTGGCAGTGCCCCCGCATCCCTTACAGCTCCACCAGGAACTTCTCCGTCCCCTACGAGTTGCCCAGCATCGACGCCGGC
>NW_009649934.1:2928068-2929090 GCF_000708025.1 Charadrius vociferus
GACAAACACCTGGCTGCTGCCGGACCCGCTGGAGCCGTGGCTGTACAGCTGCGGCACGGCGCGGCATGGGCTGTGCTACCTGCACCAGCTGGAGGTGTGGGACGGCAAGGTGGCTATCACAACCACACGCTGCTTGTACTCGGCTGCGGGCAACAGCCCCACGTACTGCCCCGACTGCGTGGCCAGCCCCCTGGGGACCAGTGCCACTGTGGTGGCCACCCTCTATGCCTCTTTCTTCTACCTCGGCTCCACCGTCAACAGCAGCGTGGCAGCACGGTATAGCCCACAATCGGTGTCGGTCCGCAGGCTGAAGGGCACCTTGGATGGGTTTTCGGATGACTTCCAGTGGCTGACGGGGCTACCGCAATACCGGGACAACTACACCATCCACTACGTGCACTCCTTTGACGATGGGGACCACGTCTACTTCCTGACGGTGCAGCCAGAGCGGCCGGCCTCGGCGGCGTACCACACGCGCCTGGTGCGTCTCAGCACCCACGAGCACGACCTCCGCCGCTACCGCGAGCTCGTCCTCGACTGCCGCTTCGAGTCCAAGAGGCGGCGGCGGCGCAGTGTCGAAGAGGACACCGAGCGCGACGTCACCTACAACGTGCTGCAGGCTGCCCATGCCGCCCTCCCCGGCGCCCGCCTGGCCCGCGAACTCGGCATCAACGACACCGACATGGTGCTTTTCGGCGCCTTTGCCGAGAGCTGGCCGGAGAGCCGATCGCCGCGGGAGGACTCAGCCGTCTGCGCCTTCCCCCTCCGTCTCCTCAACCAGGCCATGGAGGAGGGCATGGAGAAGTGCTGTGGCACCGGGCACCAGCCGCTGCTGCGGGGGCTCAGCTTCTTCCAACCGGTGCAGTACTGCCCGCACAACGTGAGTCCTCCGCACCGTGCCGTGTCCATCCCGGGGGGCCTGGGGAGGTGGATCTGGGGTGCCGGGAAGCGCCGGGAAAGTGGGGTGGACTGGGGGGGGTGGTTTGGGCAGCGTCACCCAGGTGTGAGTCAGCCCCACCAGC
>NW_009649934.1:2929675-2930955 GCF_000708025.1 Charadrius vociferus
ACAAGCCCCAGCATGGCTGGGACGGGGACGGGGATGGGTGGGTGTCCCGGCAGGGCCCCCTCTGCAGGCAAGGTCCCGCCAAGCACCCATGACATGAGTTTTGGGGTTCTCAGCCAGGCGTGGAGTGAGGTGCCGCCACATCCCCTTGTCTTCCCACATGCGGAGGAGACAGCTCACCATCGCTGACTCACACCGCTGGCAGGGCGAGCGGGGAGGGGACCCCTGGCCCCGAGCATCAGTGGGGACCCCCTGGTGCCTGCTGTCCCCCCTTCATCCCCCTGCCCAGCCCCGGGGACGGGGAGGGCTGCCTTTTGGGAGCCTGCCCTGCGGTGCCAGCAGCGATAACCACATCCAGATGGGGCGGGAGGGGAGGGCAGGATCTGACGCCGCACGGGGGCAGCGGGAGGGGCCGCGGATGTGTTTTTTCCCAAAAAGTTTTCCCAGCCCGGAGAGGAGTTTGGGCAATCGGGCGCTCCCTGAAATATCTCACAGCTGGAGCTGGTGCTCGCCCGCGAGGGTATGGGGAGGTCGGGGTGCTGGGGATGGCTTCCAGGCACCCAACCCATACTTGGCCGCAGGTGAATCTCTCGGCACCAGTGGTCAACACCAGCTGCTGGGACCAGCCCACCCTTGTCCCCGCCACCTCCTATAAGGTGGACCTGTTCAACGGGCACCTGGCCGGTGTCCTCCTCACCTCCATCTTCGTCACCGCCCTGGGGGATGTCACGGTGGCCCACTTGGGCACAGCAGAGGGACGCATCTTCCAGGTGGGACGGGGTGCTGGGTGGGGTGGGGGGCTGCTGGCGGGGTGGCGGAGCACTTCAGGGGCTGTGGCTGGTGCGGGGACGGATGCATGCGCCGCCATGAATGCGCCGGCTCCTGGGTCCAGGACAGCTGCCCGCCCGTCCTCACTGACGTAGGTCTGCGCCGGTGTTCCCTCCTGCACCCTGCAGCTCCCGGGCACTCGGGTGGGAAGGAAGGTGGCAGATGGGGTGGCATGTGGTGGGACCTTTGCTCTGTCTGGAGACCCCCTCCCCGGGATGGGCATCGTACCCCTCGGGGAAGGGGCTCTCCAAACCCGTGGCCATCACCAGGCTTTCGGGGCTGGGGGTGACGCGGGTGCTTCTCCCACAGTTCCACCCCCGGAGCGCCCCGCTGCGGGGCCAGACACGGGTGACGCTGTGCGGCATGACCTTCCGCTCCCACCTGGACCCCGACCCCCGCCGCAGCCCCCCCGGTGCCTACCGGGTGACGGTGGGGCAGCCAAGCTGTGCGGTGGT
>NW_009649934.1:2931596-2932694 GCF_000708025.1 Charadrius vociferus
GCGGCTTCCCCTTTGTGGTACGACCCCGCGCTGGTGGTCACCCCTGGCAGGGTTTGGGAGGCGGAGGGGGGGGGTTGGCTCACCCACTCACCTCACCGACGCCGTCTCTGCCCAGGAGCCCCACATCAGCACCCTGCACCCCCTGTTTGGACCCCGGGGGGGTGGCACCCACCTCTCGCTCCGCGGCACCCACCTCTCGGCAGGGAGCAGTTGGCACGTGACGGTCAATGGCTCCGAGTGTCCCCTGGCCGAGCAGCCCAGGTACGCCCCTGCCCTCGCCGGGCACAGCGGGGTCCCTGGCACAGGGACGGCCACGGGATCTCCCCCATGGTCCTGCTGTCCCCTCCAGCCATGGCCACTGTGTCCCCCAGGCAGGGCGATGGGGTGATTCGGTGCACCGTTCCCGCCGCCGGTGGCCTGGGCACAGCCTGGGTGGCCCTGTGGATCGACGGGGAGCAGTTCCCGGCCCCCCTGCCCTTCCAGTACCGTCCTGACCCCCTCGTTTCGGCCGTCATCCCCATCTGCAGCTTTGAGTGAGTGCGTGGGCTCCCTTCCCCTGGGAGGGGACAGCCCCTGGCTGGGCTGGATGAGGTGGTGGGGACCGCGTGCACCCCAGGGACCATGTGCACCCTGAGGATCACAGGCGCCCCAGGGACCACGTGCACCCTGGGGATGATGTTAATCCTGGGGGCTGCCTGTACCCTGGGGACTGCATGCACCCTGGGGACCACGTGCAACCCAGGGACCACGTGCACCCCAGGGAACACATGCACCCTGGGGACCACGTGCACCCTGGGGATCGCAGGCGCCCCAGGGACCATGTGCACCTCGGGAACCACGTGCACCCTGGGACCCTGACCCTTCCCCACCGCAGGGGCTCGATGCTCACCATCATCGGCACCCACCTGGACTCGGTGTATCGCGCCAAGGTCCGCTTTGAAGCCAGCGGCGTGAGGACTGAAGCCACAGTAAGTGCCGGGGCGGGAGGCCGTCACCCCCCAGCCCTGTCCTGCCGTCCCCATCCCCGGGCATCGTGCCGCACCGGCACCCAGCATCCCCCCGCCCGCAGGACTGCGAGAGCCCGCGGGCGCCGGAGCG
>NW_009649934.1:2934087-2934870 GCF_000708025.1 Charadrius vociferus
TGGTCTCTCGGCAGGTATCACGGACGTGGAGGAGGTGGAGGAGTTCCTGCGCGAGGGCATCCTCATGAAGAGCTTCCACCACCCCCAGGTGCTCTCGCTGCTGGGGGTGTGCTTGCCCCGCCACGGGCTGCCCCTTGTCGTCCTGCCCTACATGCGCCATGGGGACCTGCGACACTTCATCCGCGCCCAGGAGAGGGTACGGGGGCATCCCGGGGAGGGGGGAATGGCAGGGGGACGAGGTCGCCCCGCTCACTGCTCCCGCTCCGCAGAGCCCCACGGTGAAGGACCTCATTGGCTTCGGGCTCCAGGTGGCCCTGGGCATGGAGTACCTGGCCCAGAAGAAGTTTGTGCATCGGGACCTGGCGGCCAGGAACTGCATGTGAGTGTGGCCATGTCCACCGGAACCCCACCGTGGGGTCACCCCGTGGACCCGGTGCTGGACATGGGGGGATGCTGCCTAGTGGCTCCCCTCAAAATGGTGTCCCAACAGGCTGGAGAAGACGCTGACGGTGAAGGTGGCTGACTTCGGGCTGGCGCGGGACGTGTTCGGCAAGGAGTACTACAGCATCCAGCAGCACCGCCACGCCAAGCTGCCCGTCAAGTGGATGGCACTGGAGAGCCTCCAGACCCAAAAATTCACCACCAAGTCGGATGTGGTAGGCATGACCCCCATCCCCATCTCCCGTCCCCATCCCGCCCACCGTCTCCATGGCAGCTCTCTGCTCGGCAGTGGTCCTTCGGGGTGCTCATGTGGGAGCTGCTGACGCGGGGGGCATCGCCGTA
>NW_009649934.1:2936145-2936413 GCF_000708025.1 Charadrius vociferus
GGACCATGGGGTGCGAGACAGCGTGGGGAGCACCCGTCCTCTCGGTGGGGGTCACGGTGGCCCTGGGGTGATGGGATGATGGGTGCCTGGGCATCGGCTGGGGGTGCCCTTGGGTTCACGGGTACCCGGAGGTGGCATCACGGTGCTGCTGGAGTCACAGAGCCCAGGGCATGGGATTACAGCGTCCCCAGCACCGAGGTGCCCGTGGGACCACGGTGCCCAGGACATGGGATCACGGTGGCATAGGCAGTGGCACGCAGCCCACAGT
>NW_009649934.1:2936600-2937046 GCF_000708025.1 Charadrius vociferus
CGACTGGCCCGGGGGCTGCCCCGGAGCAGGGGACAGTGGCTGAGCCCCCCCCGCCTCCATGCTTTCTCCATTCCTTCTCCTGGCAGCGGTGGCAGATGTCACATCTGCAAGGAGTTCATCCCGACGAGGAGGCCCCCTCCGCCCCACTTGTGGGGCAAAAATCCCCTAGAACAAGACATGGGAAAAGAGGAGGAGGGGGCAGTGATGGGCATCACCCCCTGGCTGCGCATCCAGAGCTCGGGATGGGGGGTGAGGACAGGATTTGGGGATGGGTAGACAGACAGGGGACACTCGGGGCAAGTCCAGCACGGGCAGGTGATGCTGAAACATGCCACAGCCCCGTGGCCATGGGCAGCTCCTCTCCCCGGTCCGTGGCCGGCCACGCAGGTCCTGCAGCCAGCGCCGGCTTTAAATAAAACCTCCTCGGCCGCTCATTAAGCGGCGCC
>NW_009649934.1:2938849-2939350 GCF_000708025.1 Charadrius vociferus
GTGGGGGCCGGGGGGTAAGGAGGTCCGGCCGCGGCACCGCCGCACCATTTATAGAAACCGACGAGTTTTGCTAATGATGCCTGCGAGCGGTGGAGTGGGGGGCTGCCTGCACCCCGGACCCCCCACCCCGTCCTCCGCTGCCCATCCCCAGCAGCCAGCCTGGGGACCCCAGTCCTCCCCGCCTGGTACTGGTACCCAAACCTGGGGGGACCCGCAATGCCCGGGGCACCCCCGCACCCATCTGGGGAGCTCTGCTGGCCCCTGGGGAGCTTTGGTGGCCCTTGGGAAGCTCTGCTGGCCCCCAAGCACCTTTACTAGCCTGCAGGGAGCTTTTCTTTAGCCCGCAGCCTTTCAGCCTGTAAGGAACATCTTTTTCTCCTGTTTTTTTGCCCCTGAGACAGCACGTGCCCTCAGCTGGGGAGGTCCGGCCCGTCTCAGCACCTGCTCAGGACCAGCACCAGCTCCAGCCTGGTCCCAGTACCAGTCCTCTCTCCAGGGCCG
>NW_009649934.1:2939489-2939880 GCF_000708025.1 Charadrius vociferus
AGCCAGGCAGGGGGTGGCCCCATCCTCACCCACAGCTGGAGGAGCTGTGGCATCGCAGCCTCTACTGGGAGCTGGGTGTCTGCCCCAAGGAGGTGGCGGTGATGGCCACGGACGCCCCGCTCTCCCCTGCCACCAACTGGGAAAAGGTGGCCAAGCTGCTCTTCAAGGGCTTTGGTGTGCCGGCCACGCTGGGGGCCCGTGGGGTCTGTCTGCTGCTGGTGGGGGCACCACACTGCTGCGTGGCTTCGCCCGGCACCTGGCCACCGAGCTGGGGGTCTCCCCCGACGCTGCCCCCTGACGCCATGCGGCCACCTGGCTGGGTGGCTCGCTAGCCACCTCCCTTGATGCCTTACAGGTTGCATGGGTGCCACGGGACACCTACGGGGAGGGT
>NW_009649934.1:2940683-2942302 GCF_000708025.1 Charadrius vociferus
GGGTGAGCAGTGATGGGAGCGTGGGGCTGCTCTGCCACGGGCAGGAGGATGGTGTCAGGAGGTGATGGGCACGATCCCGGCTGAAGGGCGCTGGGGGAACGCCGGATCGTCCCTTGTGCCACGAGCCGCCACCGGGCAGCCCTGAGCCATGCCGGGCGCCTGCCGGGTAATTGTGAGTTACGCTCCAGGTTCCCGCGAGGTGCAGAGATTAATAACTGCGCCGCGCTGCTGCCAGCCAGTATGATTAAACTCTTGATTAGAAGCTCAAACTACAGTGCCCTGCTAATTCCCCTGCTCTCACACGCCGTTAATTACCCGGTGCGGGTGGCAGTGGGCTCGGGGCTCGCGGGGCTCGGTGCCGCATAGGGGACGGGTGCAGGGGGTGCCCCCGGGCTGCCTCTGCCTTGGGGCGCTGGACAGTCTCCCTCTGCACAAAGGGGAGATGCTGGCTTTGGGGACAGGATGCTGGTGTCCCCTGTGCGTGGCTGGGATGCTCTGTCTGACCTGGGCTCCGGGTCTCCGGAGAGGACGGTCACATCCCCGTGGCAGCTCAGGACGGCGCGGGCCGGGTGGTTTTGGGGAGCTGGGTTTCGGCGGGTGCAGGGGGGGGACGGGAAGGGAGGGGAAGGGGGATGCAGCTCGGAAGCGGCACCATATGGGCCGCAAATGCCAGCGCGCAGCACGCAGCCGTTCGGGAGGCTCTGCACAAACGGCTGAATTTCGTGAGCAGCGAGGTGCTGCTGGGGCTGGGGGCCCCGCTGCGCCCCCGGGGTTGTGCTAGGCAGAGTTAAGGGGATGGGGGTGGCTGATTTCTTGCCCCTTGGCCTGGGCTGTGGGGCACAGACAACCCCTGCAGGTGGGGGAGAGAGTGGGGCCTTTGGCCCTACAGCTGGGGGAAGGATGAGGGAAGTTGCCTGGTTCCCATGGGACCACGGTGCGGAGGGAAGACCATGTGCCTGTCCGTCTTTTCATGGAGCCTCTTAGTGCCATCAGGGGGACAGGTACCTGTGATGCTGAGCCCACACTCAGCAATGCTAGTAACGTGCTCCCTTCCCGTGTCATTCCCATCCTTCCCATCCCATCCCATCCCATCCCATCCCTTCCCATCCATCCCATCACACTCCATCCCATTCATCCAGTCCCATCCCATCCATCCCATCCCATCCCATCTCATCCCATCCCATCACACTCCATCCCATTCATCCAGTCCCATCCCATCCACCTCATCCCATCCCATCCCATCCCATCCCATCCCATCCCATCCATCCAGTCCCATCCCATCCCATCCCCTGCTGTCCCGTCCCATCCAGGGATGGTGGCCACGGTAGCGCCCAGGGGACCCTGGCTCACCCCGGTGCTCTGTGTCTCACACTGGTCCACACCATCTCGCTAAAACCTGCTGTGACACCGGGGCTGCCCCGGCTCTCGGGGCTTGTCAGGAGGTGGCCCACGGGGCACAGCGTCCCTTTGGGTGGCCACCCCTGGGGTGAGGAGCTTGTCCGGGGACAGTGGGGACAGGCTCAGGGGACATCCGCGGGCAGCTCCGGCTCACCCATCTGGACAGCAGCGAGTGTGGAGCAAGCCGCGGGGGGGGTGGGGATTTACACGCCCCCCAAGCT
>NW_009649934.1:2944492-2944974 GCF_000708025.1 Charadrius vociferus
CCTCGGACCCTCAGCCAGGCGCGGTGGCACGGCAGAGCCAGCGTCGCGTGGCATGGGGATGCGGAGGTGCCAGGCAGGGCATGTTTGCTGGGGAGGCTGTTGGGATGAGCCGAGTGCGGGCTGGAAAGCCTCACCCAGTCTGTGGTGTGGAGAAGGGTGCCCAGGGATGCCCCGCTCTTTCGGGAGCGGGTGCACCCTGAGCGGGACGGGGACGGGGGCTCTTGCCTGGGATGGGCTTTCCCGGCAGGAGGGTGGCCGGCTGTCGTGTGAGGTGGGAGCAGCCATCCTGCGGGCATCGCTCGGGCAGGCATGGAGGCAGGTCAGCCCCAAGGGATGGAGGCAGGAAGCAGCATCACCCCGTTTCCCGGCTCGCCGCACCCACGTCCCACCCAGATTCGGGGTCCGTCACCCCAGGGAGCGCTTAGGTGCATGCCCTGCGTGCTGCGGGCAGGACCGCCTCCTTCCTGAGGCCCGCGCGGTGG
>NW_009649934.1:2945228-2946693 GCF_000708025.1 Charadrius vociferus
CCTGCCACCCTGCCCGCGGCCCGCGCCGCCGGGCCCCGGGTGCTGCCGGCACGGCACGGCGAGGCCGGCACACCGCAGCGTGGTGTTTCGGGAGCTTTAGCACCGGGCGATGGGTGCCTCCAGCATCGTGCCAGTATCCCGTCACGGGGTCCCGCTTGGGCCCATCCAAGAGGGCTGGGGGAGCCCAGGGAGCTCCGTCTCCTTCTGAGCCATCAGAAAATAACGTCAGCTGAAACTTCCTCCTGGTAACAGGGTGGGAAAAGACGAAAAAAAACACTTTATGGGAGCAAGTTTTTGCTGGGAAGCTTGCAAGCAGGGTCTGGATTCGAAGGGTTCCTGGCAGGAAAGCAAGGGGCAAAACTGTCCTTCTACAGGGTCGGAGGAGCCAGCGTGTGCTGGGGTCGGTGTCCTGCCCGCTGCCGGTGCCAGGAGGGTCGGCACTGCCGAACCGCAGTGCCCACCTGCCCGGTGCTGCAGTGGGGCCGCCGGGGGTGGTAAGGGATGTGGAGCTGAGGCCGGTGTAACTCGCTGCACATGTGATGGCGTGCAACCACGCTCCGCCTGGGGAAACCCCGGCTCCAGAAATGTCACTGTGGGGCAAAACCAGGCTGAGAAATGGGAAAGGGTCCATTCGCCTCCGCTTGCCTCCCCAGCGGGTGCTCTGGGCTCTGCGCTAGCCCTGGCTATTTAATGAATCATTAATGAGCCGCAAACGAGGGCCGGAGGAGCCGGCTTGTGGCCGCGCTGGCAGCCTGAGCCCAGGCGGAGCGGCTGGATGCCGCGGGGATGGACGCACATCGGTGGGGCTGGGCACGTGGCGGCTTGTGGCAGCCGGGGAGCACGAGCAGCCGCTGCGCTTCGTCAGGTTTTCTGTTAATTAGCGCAGCTGGGAGTGGGGGGGGGACATAGGACTGTTGCAGTTCCAGGGGGTCCGTCGGTGCCAGGGCTCTCACCGCCTCTCCCTGCCCTGCCAGCACCGGGCCCTGCGATGCCGTTTGGCTGCGTGACGCTGGGAGACAAGAAAGATTATAACCAACCGTCCGAGGTGACCGACAGATATGACCTGGGCCAGGTCATCAAAACGTGAGTTGGTCCCTCTCCGGCCCCGGGGGCGCCCGGGGGACCCCAACTGCCTGCATGCCCCGGGCTGAGCGGTGGCACGATGCTGCCCGGGGAGGGGGGAGCTTTTGGGGTGCCGGTCCCCGGCTGGGATGGGCAGGGCGCCTTTTGGGGTGGCTGTCCCCAAATTCATCCCTCTGGCTGGTGGGTGCATGAGGGTTTTCAGCCCCGGCTCCGAGGAGGGCAGCGAGGGCTGCAGCCGGGCGGCTCCCCGTAATCCTTCTCTCCTCCCCCCAAAAGATCTGCGGGGATTGCAGCAATTCCGCACGATCCCGGCTCCCCCGAGCGCTGGGAGAAGCAGGAGGGCTCTGCTCCGGCAAAGGAAAGGGCAGATGTCATTTTTCGG
>NW_009649934.1:2947826-2948912 GCF_000708025.1 Charadrius vociferus
CGGGGGGGGGTGCCCCCGCCGGGGGGGGATCTCGGCAGAGCTGCTGTCGGCAGGGCCACCGGCCGGGAGGTCTTCGACTGGATCCTGGACCAAGGCTACTACTCGGAGAGGGACACCAGCAACGTCATCAGGCAGGTGCTGGAGGCCGTCGCCTACCTGCACTCGCTCAAGATCGTCCACAGGAACCTCAAGGTGGGTGGTGGTGGGGTGGGAGCACCCATGGGTGCTGGGGTGCCCCCTGCCCCGGTGCTCACATCCCCTGTGCCGGTAGCTGGAGAACCTGGTGTACTATACCCGCCTGAAGAACTCCAAGATCGTCATCAGCGACTTCCACCTGGCCAAGCTGGAGAATGGGCTCATCAAGGAGCCCTGCGGCACCCCCGAGTACCTGGGCGGGTGAGAGCCAGCCGGGCGGGCGTGCAGGGGTGGGCAGCGCTGCCCCGGGGTCCCAGCAGGTCCCTGCTGCCCATCATCACCCTGGGGACCAGTCCTGAGGGCTCCTGGCAGGTCCCTCCTGATGGTCACAGGTGCTCCTAGCAGTCCCCTCCTGCTCCCCATCACCCCGGGGCTGATCCTGGCTGCTCTTGGGGGGTCCCTCCTGCTCCCCATCACCCCAGGGCTGATCCTGGATGGTTCTGGTGTGTCCCTCCTGCTCCCCATCACCCCAGGGCTGATCCTGGATGGTCCTGGTGGGTCCCTCCTGCTCCCCATCATCCCAGGGCTGAACCTGGCTGATGCCAGTGCGTTCCTCCTGGTCCACATCACCCTGGGGCCGATCCTGGGTGCTCCCACTGGGTCCTTCCCACTCCCCATCATCCCAGGTCTGATTCTGGGTGCTCTCAGTGGGTCCCTCCCGCTCCCCATCACCCCAGTGGCGAGGCGATGGGTGTTTGGGGACCTCGGCGCAGGGCTGCTCTCCTGTCCCTCGCAGCTCCGGAGGTGGTGGGGCGGCAGCGGTACGGGCGGCCGGTGGACTGCTGGGCCATCGGCGTCATCATGTACATCCTGTGAGTGCGGGGCGAGGGCCGGGGCGGCTGCGGGGGGCTGGGGGCCATGGATCGGGCTGAGCCCCCCCGCCCCGTCCCC
>NW_009649934.1:2949088-2949574 GCF_000708025.1 Charadrius vociferus
CGCGTCCCACCCGCCGTACTGGGACGACATCTCACAGGCGGGTGAGCCCCGTACTGGGGGGGGCGGAACATGGGGTCCCATGTTGTCTACCCCCTCCCAGCACTGACATCCCCCCCTGTGCCCCCAGCCAAGGAGCTGGTGACGCGCCTGATGGAGGTGGAGCAGGACCAGAGGATCACAGCGGAGGAGGCCATCTCCCACGAGTGGTGAGTGGCGGGGGGAGGGCGGTCGGAGGGCTGGGGTGGGGGCTGTGGGGGCCACTCACCCCTTCCCACCTCCCCAGGATCTCAGGCAACGCCGCCTCCGACAAGAACATCAAGGATGGTGTCTGCGCCCAGATCGAGAAGAACTTCGCCCGGGCCAAGTGGAAGGTGAGTGGTGGCACCCCGTGCCTCAGTTTCCCCTCTCAGCTGAGCTCCCCACACCCCATCGCGGGGCTGTCAGCCTCGGGGGGGGCCCTGCCCCCCCGCCCGCCCCCCACACGCC
>NW_009649934.1:2951484-2973040 GCF_000708025.1 Charadrius vociferus
CGCAGGAGCCTCGGCTGCGCTGTCACTCCTCTGCCTGTGGCCTTCCTTCTCTGGGAGGGCCGGTGCCAGCAGATTGCTCCTACATAGGGTGTTTATCTGGAAGGAGCGGTGTTAGATTATGAGTGAAGCTTCCCAGGCAATTTCATGCTTCTGCTGGAACTGTTTTGCAAGTGTTTGTGTTGGAAGGAAATGGTTCTTCTGAGGAAATGAATTCTGCACACAGGGAGGGAGCGGGCATTTGCTTTCCTCCTTGGCTAAGGAACTTGGAGAGGGACTGTCGCTCACAGGTGCGATGGTCACTTAACCAGCAGCACAGCTCAGGCTCGCTCTCCTCTAACAACCAACGGAGGAGCGAGAGCTTCCAAAGGTAACCTGCCAGCTCCAGATTGTTATCCTGCTCCAAAAATAAACTGTTCAGAGTGTGACATGATGGCTTGCTTGCAAAATGTGTTAGTAGCTCTCCTGGGGTTTGCATTCATCATCTTGGAGCAGAGACCGGCCCAGTCTCCCTTGCTCTGCAGACACATGTTCGGTGTCAGCGGCACCCTTTGGAGCTGACCAAACTGGGGATCTCTTGGCTGTCATATCCTGATATAGCAGCTCTTGTGCCGCTCTGCATGTGGATCCGTTCGCTCCTGCAAAGCTACAGTTGTTCAAAGACTTTCTCCCAGGGAGATCAGAGCTCTGTAAAAACTCTGTCCTGGTAAAGATAAGCTCACACGCTAAATTCAGCTGGGAATTGTCTCGTAGGCAAAGGTAGAGTGCGCCTGCTGGAACACAGCGTTCCCGTTAGCTGCACCTCTGGACTAAATGCTTGCGTTTCTGTTTTTAATTTGTAAAAAGGAGTCGCATCCTGCTGTCTCCTGGTGAGTTGAGGGGTGGCCCCTGGGAGCAGTGCTCCTGGATTTTAAAGATTTACCATATGTTTTCTTTTCCTTTCTCAGTCTCACCCAGTGGTTTGACACAGCACCGAGCCGGACTTGCCCGCAGTGCCGAATCCAGGTAAAACCATCACCTCTGTACACTTCTGCATTTCTATGGCACAATGCTCTGCTAAAGGGCACTGAGGAGCTGTGGTCTGGGCCTGCACAGACACAAGAAAAAGGTTCATGATATGAAGTGGAGAGAACTTTCTCTCCCCAAAAATATCTCGCTGAAGGCTTAGAGGGTGAACTCCCCTCAGCCACCCTTCTGAGCAGAAGAGGTGGTCCAAGGGTGCCCTGCTGCTGTCCGGATTGTAGCTTCTTTAGGTAGGGTGTCTGGGTCTTCACGGCTTTTATTTAGGCCGAGTAATTATTGGCATGATGATAGAAAGGGCTGGAAGAGGTTAATCAGAACATCAGAGTTGCATTTCTAGAGTACCTTGCTGCTTGCCATCAGGTGAGCAGCCCATTCTGTTGCACGTGGTCCTTATAATTGAGTCCTTGCTTTGTAGCACTTGGCCCTTCATTGAGAAAACCAAGGCCGGGGTGGGAAGGAAGGATGTGCTCTGCTTCTGAGATGGGAAGCCAAGGCTTGGGCATCCAGTGACTTCATCAGGACCTGAACTTCTTTGAAGTCCCTTGTATCACCAGCCTTGATGCCTCCAGCATGGCGCGTAGTGGCTGCAGGAGGTGTTGCCTCATGTTCAGATGTAGGCTTTTAGCCAGCTGCAGCTTGGGCTTGTTCTATGTTCGTGCTTTTTTCTTCCTCTCAAGGTCTTGGCCCTTGTTCCTTCCCTGACTTGTTGATTCCCTCTGTTCTTCACTGCCTCTTACATCTCTGGGTTACCATGGAGTTATCGCGAAATAACATCTTATGTAGCAGTAACTATGCAATTAGCTGGTGTCATGACTGTATATAATACTTAAAACACAAAGCTGTAACTGCATGGGGGAGGTGTGGAGAGCTATCAAATTCAATTACAGCACCTTCTGCCTGCAGAAAGCAGCACGTACTTCTGTCTTAGGATTTGGCATCATGTTAGCTCAGCGTCAGCTGCTTGGGCCTTAGCTGCCAGAGAACAGACTGCGCTTGATTCAGAAATGCTTGAATCTTTCTGCCGTGGCTCAGGAGCTTGGCTGGAGTCACGCTCTCAAAACTGAGTGGGGGGTCTGCTGCTGGGCTGATGAGCCAAAGCAGAGCATCGTCACTAATGGCGTCGAGAATGTGATCTGACTCGCCTTTCACAGCCTTATGACAAGATGGTACCTTCTCACTCTCTGATTGTCTTCCATATCCGTTGTGTTTCCATAGCCATGCTCATCAACCTCTTCTGTCTCCTGTGTTTAGGTCAGCAAAAGACACATCATCAATAAGCTGTTTTTTGATGTTGCCCTGGAGGAGCAGACAGCACCAGATGCAGAGACTTTGCAGGTAATTTGACTGGGTTCTTCCATTGTGTGATGCTTCAGCATCTTGGAAGCGTGGCCTGGGCTGACGGTCCTCTGCCAACAGCTGTGTCCTGAGCCAGTGCTTGCTGTGCTGTGCTCATGTTTCAGACCTGAAGCACACCAGTGCCTCCTCCCTGTCTCTTTTTTCCCTCTTGGTCCTTGCCCAGTCTCAGCTTTGTTGTAAAGAGGTCTCCATGTGGTAGGTTAGAGTTCCCTCTGACCAAATCTCGTGTGGCGACTCAAGAAGCCGCCTCTCTACTTCACTGCTCTTCCTTCTGCTTCTCACCTTGCTTGGGCACCTCCTGAAGCAACACCAAATAAACATCCAACTGCTGCTTCTCTCTTGGGTCTCAAACCTTAGGGATGAAGCTACAAAGCTTTTCCAAGAGGCAGGAGAAGGAAAATCCCAAATGCAATGAATTGTAGCTGGTGTCTGTGGCTCGGTTGTGCACGAGCCCTGCTAACACCTCTGGAAAGGAGGGGCTGTTGGAGGAAGTGCCACCTCCTCATTTCTGTGCGGGTAGGTTCGTTTGCACAAACTGTAAGGAACTGAGGCAAGGCGGTGATAAAGTCTTGGTTCCCCAAGCGAAATGGGGAAAGGGACTGCCTGAAGCTGCATCAGCAGTGGTGGACAGCGCTAAGGCTGGGTCCCTGGGGGCGGATCCTGGCTGGAGTTGGGGTGCTGGGTGATGTTCGCTAAGTGGCACCCTTAGGTGTGGAGAGCTGGAGGTGAGAAAGGATGAATGCTGAGTGGCTGTTCCGTGTTCTCTTCCTTTGTTTAGTGTGGATGAAGCATGGCTCCTTATGTCTCAGAGTTATGTGTTCCAAAAAAAAGTAATTGGTTGACCTTGGTATAATGGGATGCTTGTACCCTCTTGTGTTTAGAATCAGCATGTGCAGCAATTACCATAATTAGCAGTTGCCATGACAATGCTATATGTATATCGTATGGCTTTAAAATAAAGCCAGCCAGACTATAATGTCAGTAGGACTGTCATTCTCGACGACTGCTAATAAAGAAACTGAAGGCCAAAGTATGTGTGCTGAGGAAATGAAAAAGCATCTCTGGGCACTTGAAGCTGTGTGCCCTAGAAGCAAAGCAATGGCTCAGAGCGAATAAACATTATCTTTACTACATATTCAGGTCTGTTCTTGCAAGTGTAAATAGATGAGTGACTCATAAATGGGTTGACTGGAGAAAATTGCCCTAGAAAAGCTTTCTGTTCCCTCTCACCCCTACCCCAGGAACAAAGATGGGTTTCCCCAGCCTTCCCCTCCAGGCAGGCTGTGCTGAAGAACTGCTCCCTTGCTCAAGGGCAGGACTCTGGAGCCGCTCCTGCACAACAAGCTTGGTGGTAACTCATCGTGTTCCTACAAAGTTTGTTGTGTGGCCGTCAGAGCAACATCCAGCCCTGAGTGTGCAGCTTTCCTAGTGAGAGCACTGAGGTCGCTACCTAATGGGAAAGAACCAAATATTTTCTGTGTAGATCAGCGTAGTCAGTTTGTATGAGTATTTACTGCCCCGTGCGCTAATTTGGGTTGCTGCTGGGCTGACGCTGGTTTGTCACCTGTTGTATTTTGTGTGCTGCCTTGTTTCTGGAGGACATGGAGCACCTTAAGAACACGGGTGACCATCACGGGTGGGATTTAATGTCCATCTAGACTGGAGTTCTGTCTCACGCAGTATCTGCTTTTGGCCTGGGCAGGAGTTCAGCAAAGCAGACACATGGTGGACTGTCCTCAAACTCTTTAGAAGCTGAGATAATAATTGGTGACTTCCTCAGCCTGAAGTGATTTCACCTGAAAAAGCCCCCAAATACAGTGTTTGTTCCTATCCACTGCTTGTCCCTCCAAGAGCCTGGGCGTAAAGTGGTACTTGGCTCTGTAATCAACTGGAGCTGTATCTGTGCAGCCTGCAGATGTCCTGAAATGAGCATTTGGCCTCCTGCCATGAAAAGGTTGGACTGGGGCAAGGGAGTGTGCTTCAATGTGCTGGAAAGCTGAGCGCATAGCTGTGATGCGCTTGTTGTCTTGGGGAGACAAGCTTGGGGTGCTCTCCTGAGAACTGGTCTTATGCACTCAGCTATAAGTGATCAGAAGAGCTCCCTCATAATCTGAAACATCTTTGTGTTACTGCAGAATTATCCAAAGTATCTTTTGGATAATAATTGTCTTTGGTCCTATTCTTCAATCTCAGTTCTGCTCTGAATTTTTTACAGACAAAGGAGTGCTGGAGTTGCTTTGCTTCCCACCACCAGGCATCAGTTTCAACCGAAACGCCGGAGGGAACTTGGTTCCCTGGAGTAGCTGCAAACCACAGGCTGAACACTGTCCAAGCATTTCTGGGTGCTGAGCCTTGGTTTATCCTGTGTTGCTCTTAAAGATGGTCCTCAGTGATCAGAACAGTCTCCACGTGACTGTTCCCAGAGTAGGGAAGGTGTGAGTTTTGGGGTGTAACACCATGGTGAGGCTCATCTGGAAACTGGCACTTCCAGTCGCTTGTGATCTGGGGACCTGAGAGCCCTTCTTCCAAAGAAGACTAGGAGATTTCGGCTCATTTGGCTTAGTGAAAAGGAGGCAGGAGGAGGACTCCTGCCTGTAAACCTGCTGGGGAGGGTAGAAACCTGGGAGGACAGCTGTCTGCGTGTGGTCAGGATAAACTTATTTGATCTTGCAAAGGAAAATGTGGTCTTGCAACTCAGGCTGGCAGAGAGAGAAGAGCTGCTATGACAGGAGTGAAAACTGGGAGCAGCCTTTAGGAGCGGTGGTGGAGGATGAGGGATTTCAGATTAAGTTGATGAATGAGGTAATGTTACATAGCTGCCCGCAGTAGCCTGGGATTTCTTTGCTATCGTGCTAATTAGCACATCTTGTGAGCTCACTAATCGTTCCTGAATAGGACTCTGAGGAAGCTACTTCAGGATAGTTCCTGCAGCAGAGTTAATTCCATGTCAGCCCTCCAGCTGTTGTCCCACCAGGGGCAAATCCAAGGCAGCTCTGCCAGGCTTTGCATTTAGTCCCTTCTGCTTACCGAGCTTTACATCCCATATTCTTTTTCCTGCCTTTATTATCACTAGCAGAGCTTTGCTCTGGTCCTGTCAGATCCGTGGTCACTGGTGGTGCTATTCTCAGCTCAGATTTGCATGTAGCGTTCTGGGTTGCACAGATTTGTGTGCTCTGCTTCAGTACTGTGTTGGCATTTTATTGTGGTTTTATTCCACTGCAGTTCCTGCCTGACTTGTTATGTGCTTTCCTCTGCAGTTCTCTAACACAGCTTTTTAAGTCATCTTCTGTTGACTCTTTCCTGTATATATTTCTCTCTCCTGCTGTTTTTTTTTTTTTAAAAAAATATATATATAAAATATAAATAGCTTCTCTTTGTAACCTCTTTACATTTCCTTTGGCTATTTGCCAGTGTTCTTAAGTCATATCATTATCTAGAATTTAAACTATGGGACATTTGCTCCCTCTTTCTGATTCTTAATGAAAGCGTTAGAAATATTTGACCTTCCCCAGACCTTTGTGACACCCGGGAGACGTTACACACCCTTGGTTTGATATGGATTGGTTTGTCGGCGTTTTGTTTATGGCCATTTGACTGAGCTGTTAGCTCATATCAGCGTCCCGAACTGCAGTGACTTTAGTGTCTGTCAGAACGCAAGCTGGTGCCTTTTGATCGTATGCTTGGTTACTTTTTCAGGCGTTTGGACGTGCCCTCCTGTCTCCCACCTGCACCTGATTAAAGTTCACTTCAGTTCAAAGCAGCTCTCAATCCAGTTAGTCTGGCAACATCCCTGCCTTATTGCCTTGTTTAGGTAAAACGTTATAAAAATTGTTCCTGTCTGATTTCCTGTGTTTCCCTGAGAGCTTTCCAAAATTATTCAGCTAAAACAAGATGACTGACAGTGTGAGAAACACGAGGTTGACAAGGCTAAGACAAAACTGGGATCTTCTTCTTTTCTCCCCCTGAAGAATGCCAGTTGGAGGTGCTCTTCGCGTTCCCTGTGATAGTACGTGCGTGTAACTTGGTGCTTGCTGTTACCATGTTCCCTTCTTAGCACCTGGCCAGTGCAAATGTCCTGCCGAGAAACCTCTCAGGTCCTTTTAGGATCTGGTGACAGCTCCACTGCAGGGTGTTTCCTAATCAAGTTTTTCTGTGTTGTGTTTCAGAATGAACTGGACAAGGTGAAGGCTCAGCTCTCCATGAAAGGTGAGTTCCTTCACCTGCTGGGGATCAGCAGCCTGCGATCGCTGGGTCCTGGGCTCTTTCTGCGCTAGGTGCTTTGTCCAAGCTTGAGGAACCCCTATGAAGTCAAGGGCATGGTGCAGGCTGCAAACTGCTTTGCTGGAGCAGCTTCTTCAGAGATTTATCCAAAGCGAGACCGTCTAAAGCTGTACAAAGCTTGTATGACCGAGCCGGAGTCTGCAGCCTGGCCCAGCTTTGCTGTAACTGGGGAGCTCTCTGCAGAATTTAGAGGCAAAGATGCAATTTTTTTGCCCCTCTTCCTAATCACAAGCTACAACAGTGCAGCACAGCTATATCTGGAGCAGGCTTGCTGAAAGCAAAACCCTTGGTTTGCTCACTGGGAAACTCACAGCTGTGTATGGCAAAGGCTAGTTCCCTCTAACAGATGAGGGGGTAAAAGTGATGCCCAAAAGCAGCAGTGGGAGGGCTTTGGATTTGTTTGGCTGTTGCAGTGCCACATGTGTCGCGCGAAGAGCAGACGGAGTTCAGTGTGCGCGTTTCCATTTTCCCATCTTTAATTTTAGAGGATGTTTGAGGGAGGCAGGAAAAGCAAAAGCCCTGGAGACTTGTCGATGGGTTTTAAGCATCGTCTGTAGGCAGCCTGTCATCAGAACATGAGTCATGAGCAGCGAAAGGAAAAATGTCAGTCTGAGTGACAGAAATCCAAAGACACGCTAGCAGAAGGGAAGAGAAAAAAATCTAAAGAATGCTGGGGGCTCACCCACGCCCCGAGAGTCGTCTTTCCTCTGCCTTCCCTGCATGCACGAGACAGACATGAATAGCCAGTAGATTGAGGATTCGGTCCTTAGCCCAAGAGCAGAATTGGACGGTCTGCGTGTCTCTATTCTGAGGCCTGTTCTCTTGCCAGCTTGGTTGAGTTTAGTGACTTGGTAGAGAGCCAGATCTTCTGGGGAAGGTGGCTGGGATTCTTGCTAGGATGTTATCCAAGAAAAACTGCTTGAAGGCCTGCTCATCTTCTCGGCTTCTGGTGAGTAGAGGTTGGATTTGACGTTCCCTGTCCCATTCTCTGTTCATATTGGAGATGAGAAGCTCCTTCCCACCTCCTGCCTCCTTTGCTGTGGGCACTCTGCTCTCTGGTGGTTCTTGTGTATAAATTCTTCACTTAAAGATGTGCTCTGTGCTGTGCGCTGTAGAGGAGCTGTGTAATTGCCAGTCTCTGATCAGCTTGCAAATGGCTCTAGAGGTGCGGAGCTCCGAGCAGACCCAGCAGGCGCTGTGGGAGGCACTGTGAATGAGCTGAAAACTCATTCCTGCAGCACGGGGAGGTTTGACTCCTGCCATCTGCCTCTGGGCAACCGGGAACGGAGGAGGGGGAAGCCCGAACTTTTTTGGTGGATGTGGAGTCCCTGCAAATGCCAGGGGAGCATCTCCAGGCTGTGCTGCCTCTGAGGAAGGGTTATTCAGATCAATGGAGGAAAAATGCTTTACTCGGAAAGAAATCTGTGTTTCCCTAGCCACCTGCATGATTCTGCTGGGATAGGTTCCGCTCTTCTTCCCCAGTCCCACGTGGTTCTTTCACTGTCTGATCGAGCAGTGAAGCTGCACTGCAGGTCATGCTTCCGTGGGACGTGGTGGCAAATTTGCAACTGGATTGCTTGGAAGGAAAAACAGCTTTTTGGAAAGGCACTGGCTGTCTCTCTGCTATCGTCAGGCTGGAGCCACTGATGATTTTAGCAAAGACAGAAGATGCTGAGCTGAAGACTTTACCCTGCTCTCAGTGTGGTTAAACGGAGGGGTTGCTGCTTTCCCTCATTGCCCAGCTGATCCGAGCTTTCCGGTGATGCTGGCTGTTCCCTGCTTCGGTCTGTCAGCTCGTGACGGTGGTTGTTGCTTTGTGAACTGTTCTTCCCTTGTCTTGACAAAACAAATTGAAATCTGGTGTTGTTTTCCACCACCTTCTCTCTGGTGGTCAGAGGCACCTGCTTTGTTCCTGGATTGCTTGCCTGGGGAAGGGACAGCAGGACTCAAAGGTTTTGTGACCCACAAGAAGTGGGTGCTCTGGGGAATCTACTCAAGCTGTCGTGTGTCCTGCAAAGTCCCCAGTGCCCAGCAGAGCTCTGCTTTACTGCCTCTTGCCCTTCGACGTAGGTGCTGCGGTGAGGGTAGCTGCAGCAGCGTGGTGACGCAGCAGCGTGGTGGATCGCTGTACGCAGCTGCCCGATGGCCCCCGAAGGGCTTCCCTGCACGTAAGGCTCCGCGTGGAGAGGCTGAGCTCAGGGCTCGGCTCTCCAGCTCTGTGACAGCTCGGCATAACTCAAGAGAAATGTTTTCCTTGTGCAAGCCTGGCTTTGAGAGCATGCAAGGGTTAAGATGCATCAGCTTAATGCTAGCAGGGCTGGCACTGGAAAGCTATTAAAGGGAACTTGTTATCTTTAGTGAAGAAAATCTTGAAGCCTGCTGGCACTGGGAGAAGCAATTGCTCAGTACAGACCCTGGTGCAGCCAGCACTTAGGGAAATGGCTCTCTACAGGAACGGCCCCAAGCAGCCTGGAGCCTGAGAATGCAAGCGGTGTCTGTTGTGCTCCTGCTGCTGTGGGGCAGCTGAAGTCTGGGTTACTGGGGCATGACCTTTTTCTCTTTCTTTTCTTTTTTTTTTTTTCAGAGAAAGAAAAGCGGGAATGCCAAGCTGTTGTGGATGGGCTGAGGGACACTCTGGATGTGCGGAATGCCACAATAGAGTCGCTCCAGAAAGTGCTGGGAGAGACAGAGATGCTGTGCTCCTCTCTCAAGGTACCTTTCTCGGCTCTGGCAGAACTTCAGCACTAACCACTGCACAGTTGGTGGTAGTTTTGTTGAAGGTCTCTGCAGGCCCTGCTAGTAAAGAGGTTGTGCTGGTGGGAGTTTGGATCTTATGCCTCGAGACTCCTGTCTCCTTGATCTCTGAAAGACAGAAGAGCAGCGTAACTGGGTTTTCACGTTGGGTTTATTAACCCAAAGCAAGTGGCGTCCCTGGTCTGGAGGTCCTGAGCGCACTCCACCCTAGGGGTGATTCGGAGGCATAAAAGCCAGGGCCTGTGATTTGCATCCAAGTGGCTGCGTGCTCAAGGCAGAGGTGGCTGAGATGGGGGAGAGACGCCAGCCCAGCCTGGGGGATGCTGGCAGAGCCTTGCTAATGAAGTGGTAGCGCTGATCGTAAAGGTAGCAGCATGAACAGAGTGGGAACTGGCCCCAACGCCCCATTGCCGAAACACTGGCTCCCTGCGGTGGAATGTTCTTCTGAAATGGGTTTAGGCCAGGCGGGATTCAAGGAAAATTAGTTTCTTAGTTTGATTGGAGGAGAAATCAAACTGAAATATATGGAGGGGGAGTTGCGAGCTTCAGCTGAGTGGGATTTGATCCAGCTAACTCTCCTGTCTCTGTTCCGTTGCCAGGGCTTTCCTTCGGTTAGGTTAGTAATGTGTGAAGTCCAGGGATCAAATATTTCTGTTGTGTTTCAGCGTGCAGTGACTCAGTGTGTAGTCATGTACTGTGCGTAAACAGCAAGTGGAAGAGGGTGAGAGCAGGAACTGCTTTGTTGGGCTGTCTTGTAGACAGCAGCGCGGCTCTTCCTTGGCGGTGGGCTGGGATGGGCAGTCTCCACCGTGTTAAGATGATGTGCCCGTCACAAGAAGAATGGGGTTCAGGCCAGTGGGGTTGTGAGCTGCAGGCTGAAAGGCAGCGTAGGAGTCAACTGCACTTCCCAAGACCTCTGTCCCTTGGACTATGGATCTGACCCAATAGACTAGACTGCATCGTGTTCCTTGACCTCCAAAGCCAAGTGGCCCAGGGAGAGCTTGTAGATGGGTTGCGGGGTCGTCTTGTGGTACCTGCAGCTGGGCTCCTCCTGAGAGGAACCCATCCAGGAGGTCTGCCTGACACTGTCACTGGGGTGCTGTCACAGGGCAGAAGGAATTAACAGTAAGGAATTAATGCCAGACAGGCCTTGCTGTGAGGCAGCACAACTTTTTTTGGCTGACCATGGGATTATATCCAATCTGCGTGGGTGTAAAGGTAGCCTGGGCCTGTGCCATGCCGGAGATGCTCCTGGGATCCCGGGTGTACCTGTGGCAGGATGCTTCTGATGCTCTCTACTCCTGCAGAAACAATTATGACAGTGGAAGCTGGTGCTTGCTGCTCAAGTCAACATCTCTGCGCTTGGCTTTCCTGCCTTGGCACCTCAGAAGGAGGGTCTGTGGTTATCTTGCCTGTTGCAAAACCCTCTGTGTGTGCTTAAGTCCTTTTAATGAAAGCTGGGCAGGGCAGACGGATTAGGGACCTGGAGGTATCTTTTCTGTGGTGTACAGGGTTTCCGAGCTGAATGCCAAGCACTGTCTTATACTGCATCATTAAAGATTAAAGCACTAAACTTCTGCAGTGAAAAATACAGGCTTAACTAGCTGTGACGCAGGTCAAGCCCACAGGCTGCGAGCCGTTCTTGTCTTCTGCTAGCACTGTCAGCGGCTGGCGGACCCTTGTTGTGGGGGTTTTTTTGAGGCTAGGGACTCTGCTCCAGCCTGGCACAAAACACCGCTTTGGGGATCTGAGGTGTGGAGAGCTCTAGTTAGAAAAAGCCAAAGATGGGCTGTGCTTAAGCAAGAGCAACACATGAACCTGCAACGCTGTCCCTCTGCAAAGTCCCAGCAGTTTCACAGCTGTTTGGTTTCTGTGGTAGGAAGCGGATAAAATCCCTTCACTTCTGCATGGAAGGGAGCTTTATGAGGTGATGGTCTCTGGCTGGGCCTCTCCCTGGAGTCAACACTGTGCTGAAACCGGACCCAGAGCCTTTCGGAGGCGCTGCGTGAGGTGCGGAGGCACGCACAAACCGAGACAACACAGATGCATTGGAACGGTGCTAATTCAGGCCAGCTTTCCCCGGTCCTCTGCCACACTGCAGATCTGTGCTTTTTCAGCTCAGCTGAGGTTCTTCGTTACTGCTGCCTGCTGCTGGAGAGCCTGGAAAGGTGATGGCTGCAATAGGCTTGCAGCCGCTCCACGCAGGTGAGAGAAGTGCCCGGGTGGGTGTTTGGTTTGGCTGAGATGTCCCAGAAGAAACCCACTCAGCATTCCTATTTATGCTTTAAGCAGCTAATGGCAAGGAGAATCGGGAGGCTAAAGCAAAAGGGATCAGCTGTGCGTGGAGGAGAAAGCACTAGCAAGGTTTTCTCGCCATGGACTCCCTTGCTTTTGAAAAACAAACTGTCGCTGTGGACCGGGTACTGCACAGCCCCAGCAGAGAGGAGGCTTCGGTGCAGTTTCAGCGCCAGGCTCGTCTTGCGATTAGCACTGAGACCCTGCTGCGTTTGCAAGGAGCAGAGCTAGGGGTGCAGCGGGGAGGGAGCTCAACTCTCCGTAATCCTGGGCTGCTGAGGTGGTGATAGCATTAAGAGCCAATGTACGCTCCCAGCTGCCCGCAGTGCGCATAAGCCAGGATGTTTCTCTAACAATCCCTGGAGCCTTCCTAACGGTCTGTATGCGCTTGCTTCTCTGCAGAAGCAGATGAAATTCCTGGAGCAGCAGCAGGAGGATAACAGAAGTTCAAAGGAAGAGGCCCGCCGTCTGCGAAACAAGCTGAGAACCATGGAGCGGTGAGATACCGGGCATTGCAGGCTGGGCTGCACGCCTCTCCCCTTCTCAGGGAGGGAGGGGTCCTGCTGCAACATCCCCCTCCACGTGCTGGATCATCTTACCCCATAAGGTTGGAAACCGCTGCCTGCCCTTGCACGTCCAGAGCCCCAGCCCAGGAACAGAGTTGGCCACAGGGCTATCCGACCCAAAACCTGGGACGTTGGCCCCACGTGCAGTGTGTGTGTACAGCTGCCCCTTCTCTAGTCTGTCCACCTAGTGCTCCTCTTCCCTAGCAAAAAGCCCTGCTGGTGGTGGGGCAGTTGTCTCTGCTACCCCCTGCACAACATCCAGAGTGCCTGCAGTCGGAGCTTAGGCTGCACCAGCTCCTTGGAGGGAAGCAGGGCTCCAGGCTCTTTCCCAAGCTCTGTTTGTGACTCGTGAGCTGAGGGTACATTTTTTTTCTCTTTTCCTTTTCAGGATTGAGCTGTTGCTTCAGAGCCAGCGCCCTGAAGTGGAGGAGATGATCAGAGAGATGGGAGTTGGGCAGGCAGCGGTGGAACAGCTTGCGATCTACTGTGTCTCACTGAAAAAGTAGGTGCCACAGGCTTGGCGCAGCCGGCTCGTGCTGTCCTGGGTGTGCCCAGGGAGAACCCTCTGCCGAGAACCGGCATGCACACAGGCTCTGCGGGGCTCTCGCTGCCTGTTTGGGCCTCCGCTGGGTTTTGACTGACAGATCCTGGGGACCTAGATTGGAGCCTGTCACACTGAACTGTTCCTGTTGTCACTGTAGTGACATGCGTGTCACCATGGGAACTGTCTCCAGAGTTGTCAGTGCACCTATGAGGTGATGATTATTATTCCTTCCGTTCTCCTCTCACGCCTGGGGGGAAATGAGTGGATGAGGGGCTTCAGGTTGTACCCTCTGCTGCATTGCACCGTGCAGCTGTGGGTTCGAGCGCTCTCTGGGCAAGGCGAATCTGCAGCGCTGCCCTCCCCTACCTGGAAATCCATCTGGTCCTGCTGGGCAAAACCACGGCTTCTTTGGGTCCCTTCTGATGGCAGCTGAATAATTGCAGCTTTGATACAAAGCTGTAATGAGGCAAGTGTCCCTGTGGTGTAATTGGGAATGAATGTGCATGGCCAATAATGTGAAGTCTCTGAAAAGTCACTTAAAGCAAAGTCCCCTATTTGCTGCCAGCATGGAGGCTGCTCTGTTGTCTGTCTTTTCCACTGGCAACTGAAATGTCTCTGGATCTGGTTTCCATTTTGCTGTTCAGACCCCGTTCTCATGGTATCCCATGCAGCTTTTCTCCTTTGTGGTAGTAGTGGGATGTGCCCATGGTGTAGTGGTATGTTTGACACACTCTTGGTCAGCGTTGGTACACTCAGCTCTGTTCCCTAAAGGGCTTTGTCTCCTGCGTTTTCTCTGTTGGCTCTGCAGTTCCAGGGCTTCAAATTAAGGGTTGTGGGTTGTCTCCGAGAAGTTCTAGCTCAATCCTATTGTAAACACAACATAACTCTTCGGGTCTTGTTGCAGGGAATATGAAAACTTGAAGGAGGCTCGGAAGATCTCTGGTGAGATGACAGAGAAGCTGAAGAAGGAGCTGTTTTCTGTCAACTGCAAGGTAAAGGGAGAGCGTGAGTCGCTGGGGTGACGTCTGGTCTGTAGATTCCTGTCAATAACTGTGGCCCAAACCCTCTGCAGTGACCCCCTCCCATACCGAGCACTACTTGGGTGGTACAGGTGGTATGGAAGTGTCAGGCTGGGGTTTCTGGGTCAGGGTGTGATGCTGCGGTGAATGAGAGGCTCATGGACTGTTGTCAGGAGTGCAGTCTCTGGGGACGCTGGTGGGGCAGCATATGCAGAGCCAAGAGTTTGGCAGGGAGCCTGGACTGGAAGGCAGCAGCACGCAGGTGCTCTCCTGCTTCCACTGGGCTCTGGAATCAGCGCTACCTTCATCCTGCCACACTGCCGAGAGTGAGCTAGCTCCAGCTGCAGAATCGGGCCCCTAGGAAAAGCGGGAAGGGGTTTGGAACCACCACCAGTTGAGTAGGGCTTAGCCCTGGCTTGGCGCAACCACTGTCACACCCAGCCTTGTGCCTTCAGCTGACTGAACCGGGCCAGGGCTCCTGCGTGATGCTGGGCCCAGGCAGGAGAGGTCCCTGAGGTGTGGTGAGGATGTGCAGGTGGCTCTGCACAGACCTGGTCCTGACCTGGAGCAGAACTTGGAGCCTTGGAGCTGCTGACATGCCTCTGTTGCTAGCCTTGACCTACTCCAGGTCTGGCTGGGCTCTGTTAGCTCAGGTTGGGAATTGCTTTTTGTCAGTTTTGGTAGCAAGTCCCCATGAAAAGAGTGTGTGTGTGTAGCCTTGCTCTCCAAAGCGCAGGTGTTCCCTGGGGCATGCCCGTGTCCAAGCTGACAAAGTGAGAGACTGTGGGTGGACTTGGCCTATTTTTGTTACCTGGCCGTAGCTGTTGTGGTCTCCCTCGAATGGAGAAGGAGGTTCTCAGATTGCTGTGCTGTTCCCCAAATGAGTTAACCCCCTATATGAGTTGCTGCCTGAGTCAGTGCCAAACTGCAAACGCCGTCTCAGGTCAGGAGGATGCGAGTCAGTGCACTCGGAGCTCCGGGCTTGGCTGACGGAGAGCTGACTGTACCGACACTTTGCGGGCTGGCTCAGACTCCTGAACCCACAAAAGTCTCTGATGTGGTAGCACTCCACTTCTCGACCCCTGCTCCTGGCATGCCTCCCTGTTGAATCAGGCTTGTCCGTGTGCCAGTGCTGCTGATGCACAACCATCCCCTAGCCTGTGGTTTGTAACGCCTGTGCTCTGGTGTCCTGCTGGAATTCGGAATGCGGCCACCGAGCGTTAGAGCAGGGAAAAGCCGTCACCATCAGGCATAAATCCTCGGGAAGTGCTATAGGAAGGTTTGTGTTGGGCAAGCGGCCCTGGAGATCCCTCTGCAGGCAGCTTGAGGAAATGGGCAGGCATTCCGTTGCTCTGATACAGGAGAGATTGGTCAGAGGCTGCCACAGGAAAACCGAGCTCTGAAACAGGGGGAAGTAGAATGTGCCGCAGAGCATACTGCTTTCCTGGGGGATCCGCAGTCTCCCTTACCTACATGTTGTAACCAGCACTCTGCTGTTTGCGGGGGGCTTTATTTTGCAGCTGCAGAAAACGGTTTCGGAGTTGGAGAAGACAAACGAGGAGTTAAAAAGCACCCAGAAGGATCTGAAGAATGCGGACAAGGAGATATTGGTGAGAATACCGTCCCTCAGTCTGCAGTAACTGGCAGCTGGCCATGGCCTGCAGCTGCAAAGCCAGGAGTTCTGCTGGCTCTTGCTCAGTGACTAGGTTACCGAGTCCACTTTACCTCTCTTATCTGCCCCACCTCTGAGCTCCAGCTGATGCTGATTTACGGAAAAGGGGCAAAGTATCTACTACTAAGTCTTTCCTTTAACTTGTGGTCTGCTTTCCCTCCTCCCTCCAGAGTTTGAAGAAGAAGATAGACATCCTGCAGGATACTCTGAAGGTCCCATCTGTAACCAGAGAGACACTCAGTCGACTAGTCTTTGAGAGGTTAGTGAAGTGCATCCTCAGATACTAGGCCAAGGATGGAGATAGCAGGTCCAAAGTAAGAGCTGACAGTTTAACCAGCTGGGGAGGCAGAGACGTGCTGGTCTGGCAGTCATTGCAGTACCACAGTTGTCTTGTTGCTTGTATATTCCTTTGGGTGTTTTTTTTTCTTCTTGCTGACAAGATGGTGTTTGGTTTACCTGGAAAAAGTGTGCGTTGCAGGGTGTGGGTCAGGAAGGGGTGGAAAAATGGGCTAGGTTTTGACAAACGCTTTGTCACTGTGTCCTGCCAGAGAAATGCCCCTAAAGCTGCTCTTCTGATTACCTCAGGGTTCGCCTTCTAGTAAGCATGCCCTGGCACACGGGGACCGGAGATCTTTGCCAGGTAGAGGAACCTAGCCTGAAAAATGGCATTTTTCACATTGTTATCAAACCCTTTCTTCTGAGGAGCAGATGCTGTTACCCCAGTGCAGCAAGCTGGGCTGCGTACTCAGGGCAGCGTCTTTCCCTGGGCTCGGAGTGCTGCTGCGACAGCACAGGCCATTCAGAGGTGAACAGTAGTTTAGGACATTGACTATAAACTCTGGGATTCGGATTGTCCTTTCTGTGACTTGTAAGCAGAATGGGGTGCTGATCCTGGTCCCACTGCTGTCTTGCAACTCAATCACTTAGCGTGCAGCTCTGTCTTCCTCTCGTCTGCTGGGTGGCAGGCGGTGGCCTCTTGATGGCTGACACTTTGCGTGGCCTTGCAGCCCTGCTCCCGTGGAACTGCGGCACCCAAAGCTCCACCGCCCAGCCCACAGCGATGAGATCAATCTAGATGCCACTTTTGATGTGGACACCCCTGAGCATCAGCCCTGCAGATCTCTCTTCAACCCCGCAAAAAGGCAGAAGCTGGATAAAAAGCCGTGAGTTTTCCCTCCTCTCTCTGCTTCTGAAGGAGATCAAAGTCTCGCTTCTTTGAAAGTTGCTGTGTGAAATCAGATAGCTCTCCAGCTGCCTGATGTCGTGCTGCAAGTTTCGTCATCGTTTGCTTGGCCTTGTCTGTCCTTGCCAGCTCCACTTGAACAATAAATCTCTGCTGATTTGCTCCTTGTGCTTCTTACAGGCCTCCTGTGGTAAACCTGGCAAAGAAAGTTCTGAAAGAAACGGTGGAGGTAAGAGGACTAATCTTGATTTCTGTATCACCTCTTTGATTCTGCTGTTAATAAGCTTGGGATAAAGGACCCATTTTCCCCATGTGGGAGACGCTGTGACCATAGACCGGCCCATCTATGGAACCACAGTACATCCTTCAAAGTGCTTTGCTTGACAGTCTCCTAGAAACACTCTATTGCTGCCTCAGGCCGCCTGGAATTGGGCAGGAGAGGGAGGATGGGGACCCACGTGCTTCTCGCTGATTATCCTGCCTCAGATCTGCTTGGCAAACGCAACGTGGGGCTGACCGCAAGGGCTGAGGGGTCAGCAAAGGGGGGCTGTTCTCCCGGGCTTGCTGAGCGCAATGTCCTGCCTCCCAGGCGCTGCTCCACGTGAGCACCAGTGGGAGGTCTGAAGCTGCTGTTCTTTGGCCTGACATGTGGTACGGCAGTAACTATTACCCTAAATAGCTGTCGGCGTTATTAGCGCTCCCTGTATGTGGACTGAATTCAGCAGATCATGCTGGCTAAAGGGCTTTTCTCATTATTTTGTGGGACAGAACTGGGCAGATGATCTGGAGGATGATGCTCTCAAAGGACTCATGCCAGCATTCATCAGGAATTCTGTTCTCTCCAAGAAGCCATCTTCGGGTAGCTTGTTGGGTCCCCGCAAGAACATGGGCACTGTAAGTACGACTGTCCAGTTGGTGAGCTTGTCGAGGGTTGGCACCGCACACCTCTGTCCTAAAGTGACCCTACAGGAGGAAGCAAACGAGGCTTTTACCTTCCCACATACAGCGTGTGGAAAATAAATCTTGGAGCATGAACCTGGCTACTTCCCAGCCCTGCAGAGCTCCAGGGATGACAGATGCTCATTCCCTTCCTGGCAGCAGATTAAATGGCCGTCCATGTCCTGTTCCTTCACCTCCTTGGAGCTTGAGGTGTTTTCCTCGTATCCCTCAGTCCCAGTGACAAAATTCTAAGCCTTCCTGCCGCTTGGAAGGCTCGGCTCGCTCTAGAAAGGGCCCAAGATACGCAAACTTTGCTGATTCCCTTGGGTCTGTCTTTTTCCAAAGGTGAGGGCTTAACACAAGTACTGAGTGTTTCCAGGTGCTTGTAACCCCTCCCCAGAACCTGTGGCCTGCGAGGCTCCTCCTTCCCCGTAACCAACAGGAGGAGAGGTAGCCCAGGCTCATTTCTTTCTCTCTCCTAGGTGAGGATGGGGTACGATGGCTTGGGCGGCAGAACAAAGTTCATACAGCCTGTATCCTTTCCTGCAGCTCGCGTGGCAGTAGCGATGCTGTGGAAACCTCATGTCTGTTCCTCCTCTTCGGTTTCAGCCATGTTGGGGAGTCTTGGCCCCCAGTCAAGGAAAAAAAGGGGGCTAGGACCCTTAAGGAACCACCAGTTTTCTCTCTTACCTGACTCTGAACAAGTCTGAGCTCAGTAAAGGCATCAAGGACCTGAACTTGCTGACAGCACTATCAGAGGTGGGTCATTCAGAGAAGCATTACCAACTAGAAATGGGTACGATTTGCCGATGCCCTTGGGATCTCTGGGCAGCAGCGTAGCACAGCCTCTTCCCAGCCATGATCCTGCCAGCTTGTGCAGCCGAAGCCTTCATTCCTGTGGGATGCTGCTGCTCGGCCCTGCCTGCCCTGCGGCGGGTGAGGAGCGGGTGGGCTGAGCTCACCCGGGGGCTGGGGAGCTGCTCTGACTCCCACTCCTCACGCAGCAGCAGTGTCCCCTCCCCTGTGGAGGCTGCCCCTCTCCTTCCTGCCCCAGGCAGCACTGTCAAAGCGGTGTGTGGTGCACCTATGGCTCTGACACCGCTCTAGCGGTTTTTGGTCTTTGTAGAAAACCGGAAGGCTGAAGCAGAGAAGGGATCAGCTGGAAGGTGTGACCTGCTGGGAAGCCTTGGGCTGCTGCTCCTGTGGCCTCACAGGAGGGGTGGAGGTACCCAGTGGTAGGGAGATCATAGAATGGTTTAGGTTGGAAGGGACCTTGAAGATCATCGAGTTCCAACCCCCCTGCCATAGGCAGGGACACCTCCCACCAGCCCAGGTTGCCCAAGGACATGTCCAGCCTGGCCTTGAACACCTCCAGGGATGGGGCCTCAACAACTTCTCTGGGCAACCTGTTCCAGTGCCTTACAACTCTCAAAGTGAAAAACTTCTTCCTACTGTTTAATCTAAACCTGCCTAAAGATGCTTCAGCCAGGCCCCTGGGGCCAGATGTGCCTATGTTGCTAGTCTGAGCCGAATGGAGAAGGTGGGCAGCCATGGCAGTGCTGCCCCTCGCACATGGCTGGTGGAGGAGCGGCTCATTTGCCATAGCCCGAGTGCTGCAGGCATGCTGGTTTGTGTAACCCTGCACTTCTGCGAGCAGATCTGAGCTAATTCCGTGTCTCCGAAGATTTGTGTGATGCCATGTGAGTTAGAGGACTGGCTGCTCCAAGGGCTCTTGTCTTGGGGTCACTCTGCCGTGGGAGGCTGCAGGCTGTGCAGTGTCCCACCTCTGATGTGCAGGGTAGGTCTTGAAGCTCTGAGAGATGTGCTTAAATGCTGGTTTGTGTGCAAGGGGGTAGTGTAGAAGTGGGAAGCATCCCTTGATTCCTGGGACAGGAGCCTGCCTGAGCTCTGCTGCTGTGAGTAGAGGGCAAAGCCCGCACAAGTTTTCGGGTGCAAATGTGTGGCTCGGTCCCAGCTCTGTGGTTCAGTCTGGTCTGCAGCAGGTACTGGATCGCTTGTGTCCCCACGGCACTGGTCTGCACTTCCCTTAACGGTTTTACCTTCAGACAAACCTGGCAGAAATCCGCCCGTTAGCAGTGAGGAGCAAGAAGAAGAACGTCTCCAAGCCAGCGTCTGCAGCTCCCTCCACGTCTTCTTCCAGCAGCAGCCAAGCCAGGCTGGACACTTTCCTGCAGTGAGAGCCCCTGGTTCCCGGGGAGCCTCTGGGCAGGGCGGCCGCAGCACGGAGCGCACTCGCCCGGAGCCTGGCACGAAGCAATGCGCAACCAGCGCTGCGCGGGGGGCTATCTGCAAAGCACCCATGCCGCGTTGTGGGCGAGATGAACCATCCCTGGGGAGAATCCTGGCTTTGCAGCCAGCCCGCAGGAGACCAAGCCTCTGGCTAATGCTTGGACTGATTTACCCCCTTCATTTTCCCCTTCCTTCCTCCTATTTTTGTGCAGAATAAACAGGGTTTTCTTATCTTCTGGCCTGCTCAGAGCTCTGCTGTTGGGCGCTCTGACATCAGGTGGAACTGCACTTTTTGGATGCAGCTGTGAGCTAGAAGTGCAGGAACGGTTTCTGGGATGTCAGTCTGGAGCAAGAGCCAGGAGAAGTCACCTGGACCAGCTCAGTGCCTGGTGTAAATAGTTCCAAGAAAATTTCCTGGAGGAAGAAGGGTGCGCGGGGCAGAGCTGTGCTGGTCTGTGGTGCTGCAGGGTGGCCATATGTTCACTCTCAAATTGATCACCTTCTCTCTGCTGCAGGGCTGTGTGGGTTGGGGAAGACCCACAGGTGGGCCTGGGGGATGTCCTGCCTGGCCCTGGTTTGGGCCATGAAGTCCACTGTGTTTGCAGACTTGGCGCTGACATTGCTGACCTGGGGAGGAGGGTGTTGGGGGTGACCCCCCCGTCCTGCTCAGAAACAGGGTCATAGAATGGGTTAGGTCGGAAGGGACCTTGGAGATCATCTCATTCCCCCCCCCTGCCCTGGGCAGGGACACCTCCCACCAGCCCAGGTTGCTCCAAGCCCCGTCCAACCTGGCCTTGAACGCCTCCAGGGAGGGGGCAGCCACAGCTTCTCGGGGCAACCTGTGCCAGGGGCTCACTGCCCTCAGAGTGAAAAATTTCTTCCTAATGTTTAATCTAAACCTGCCCTCTTCCAGTTTAAAGCCATTCCCCCTCGTCCTATCACTACGTGCCCTTGTGAAAAGTCCTTCCCCAGCTCTCCTGTAGCCCCTTTAGGGACTGGTGATGGGTGTGCAGATGTGACCTCTGTTCTTGGCACATGTTGGCATGAAACTTGTTTGTATGATTATTATTTTTTTTAAAAATGAGATTGTAGGGTGTTGTATTCTTTTGAAACCGGTCTGCCTTGTGATGTGAAGGTTTGGAAGGGCCTGAAGAAGTGCTGGAGAAGGGCTCCCTTCAGGGGATGGGGTGGGGACTGAACCTGGGCTGGCTGAAAACATGTCTTTAGGGAATAAAATATCCTGCTGTGCACAGTTGTTAACCTAACCAGCTCCTGAGCGGTTTCCTCCCTGTTGCAGCTCAGGTGTTGCGTGTTGGGGGTGATGGACACACCTGACCCTCAGGAAAGCGTTGGTGCCAGCTCCCAGGAGATGAGTCCCTCCTGCGGGGAAGGGCTATGGTGGGGTGAAGCCGTGATGGAAGCCGTGCCGATGCCCAGGGCCGGGAGCAAGGCCAGTGCCCTGCGGAACGTGGGCCCCGTGTTGCCCGCATCCCTTGGGGCTGACCGC
This sequence comes from Charadrius vociferus, assembly GCF_000708025.1. Taxonomy (NCBI): domain Eukaryota; kingdom Metazoa; phylum Chordata; class Aves; order Charadriiformes; family Charadriidae; genus Charadrius; species Charadrius vociferus. The sequence goes on from NW_009649934.1 coordinate 2,972,871, forward strand.
TGCACAAGGTGGAACGGGTGGAGAGTCTGGAGGAGCACGAGAAGAGACTTGAGAGGGCTGGAAAACAAGCTGGGGGAGGGGGGGGAAGGGCTTAATCAAGCAAGAGTTAATTCTGGGGAAGAGGAGCCTGGGAGAGGCTCCGCCGGGAGCCTTTTACCCACCGCAGCTCT
>NW_009649934.1:2973123-2973940 GCF_000708025.1 Charadrius vociferus
GCGTTAATTACCGCCTGCGCTCGTTAACAGCGGGTGAGGTGTGATTGCGGGAGCCTCCCCCCCCCCCCCCCGGGCTGGGCGCTCTGACATCACCAGGCTGCCGGTGACCTCACGCAGAGAGGCTGAGCGCTGCGTGACCTCATGGGGGGAGGGGGGTGCTGGTTGGCTGGGCTGCCCGTGACCTCCCCGATCGCTGGCCGAGCCTGTGAGCCCATTGGTTGGGCTCTGTTACATCGTGGAAGAGCGACAGTGATGATTGGCCCACCGCTGTGTGACCTTGTTGGCAGGACTGGGGGCTTGTTGGCTGAGGGCTCTGTTACCTCATCAGGGAGCCCCTGACCTCACATCCCAGCCGCTGTGTGACCTCACTGGGGAGCCTGTGACCTCACAGGGAGCTGCACACTCATTGCCTGGCTGTGAGTGACCTCCCAGGACAACCCATGACCGCACAAGGGCATGGGGCACTCATTGGCTGGCAGGGTGTGATGTCCTGGGGTGGCCCATGACCTCATGGGGGAGGAGGGTGCTCATTGGCTGGCAGGCTGTGACCTCCCACGGAAGCGGTGAGCCGATTGGCTGGCAGGGTGTGACACCCTGGGGCAGCACATGACTTCATAGGGGAGGGGGATGCTCATTGGTTGGTAGCGTGTGACATCCTGCAGCAGTCTCTGACCTCATGGGCGACTGGGTGCTCATTGGCTGCCAGGGTGTAACCTCATGTGGGAGCGAGCGCTCATTGGATATCGGGGTGTGACCTCACGGGAGAGGGTTTGCTCATTGGCTGCCCGGCCGCGAGCTCGCGGGGCGCCGCCTGGCG
>NW_009649934.1:2976118-3018806 GCF_000708025.1 Charadrius vociferus
ACGATTTCAAATTAAATCCCCACATGGCTATTGAGGCCGGCGTAACAAGATCAGCCGAGGGAGCTGTGCAGATTTGCCGCCTCTGTCTGGGTTTTTTGGCGCTGACCGGGGTCTATGTTTGCTGTTGGGTACCGGAGTCCCCGGGGGGTTTTGGGGGTCCCGCAGCACACGGGGCCGGCGGAGTGGAGAAGCGCAGTCCCGCAGCGCCGTCCGTCCGTCCTCCCTCCTCTCCAGCCAGGAATGACGGGTTGGTGTCGCTGGTTCTGGCCCCTCCTGAGGAGCTGCTGCCGGGGAGCTGCCCTCCCTTTGTAATTAATTAATGTAATTAAAGAGGTGGGCCGTGCGGGGCTCTGCGGGCTGGCGGCGAAGGCTGTTGCGGAGCGGCGGTGGGATGGGGAAAGGTGCTGATCTGTACCGGTGTTTGACAACTGAGCGTGGGAGGGGTGTAGGGAGCTGAGATAACGTTTAGGGGTTTTAATTCGAGGTAACAAAGTGGAAACGAAGGAGAAAACAGGGCCTCCAGAAGAGAGTCATCTCTGCGTGCTGCAGGAGCGGGTGCGTAAGACAGAGCAGCTGTTGTGAGAGGTTTAGCGAAGCCCGGCTCGTGCGCACCGAGCGGTGGGTCTGCGGTGCGAAAGTTCCGCTCCAGACGTCCCAAGCGACAAGGGAAAAGAGAGGGAATTTCTCTCAATATCCCGGCAATATTTTATTTTTTTTTTCTTCTCTGAATTAAGTGACCTAAATCTGTACGCAAGTCAGTGAAAACCACAGCGACGTTACTTTTCGGTGTAATTTTTCACAACTTGCTTTGTGTAATAGAAGGAAATACTCGGAATACCTTATACGGGGTACGCTGGACTTTGGGGTCTTGCGTTTAAATTCCTAATAATTGTTTCAGAGAAACTGTGCCTGCGCCACGGAGAGACTTCAGAGAGCAGAACTCATCCTATAGAGGTAACATCTGCTCGCCGGGTTGCAACGTAGAGTCATGGGGTGGTTAGAGTTGGAAGGGACCTTGAAGAACATCTACCGCTATTTATGAACTTTGATTTTTCTGCTCGTGTGTTTTGGGTGAGGCACGGCGGAGCCGGGGAGCGGCGGAGCCGGAGGGTGGCGGGAAGATGCGCGCGGTGCTCGGTGGTGAGACGGTTAGGCTCTGCCGGCGCGGTGCAGCTCCGGAAGAGGCAGATGCGGTGCAGGATTGCGTCAGGGGAGGTATTTTCAACGCAGGGGAGAAGCCCTCACCCTTGCGCAAAGCACTGCTAAAATCTCACCGAGGGGCGTTGTGCTCAGCTCTGGTACTCAAGGTGATGCTGTCGCAGGAGGGAGGGAAGGGTTACGGCTCGTCTGCCCGCACAAACGGAGACCGCGTTGCCTGAGAGGGGATGAAAAGATGGAGCGTTGTTAACCCGTAGGATCACATGAACTGGTCATGGGTGCATTGGGACTGAAAACTCTCCAGCTGCCTGGCAGCAGAAAGCCGGACTGTGCCTCCAAAGAGCAGAAGGGACACGCTCATTTTACCATGCAGCTTGATGGATTGATGAAGAGGGGTTGGGTGGCAGGGCAGGGACCATCCCCAGTTCAGAAACGTAGCTTGGGGCACGAGGCTTTAGGTGGCTGTTTTTCCCGGTATCTCAGGAAGGGACTTTATTGCGCTTTCTGATCGTATTTGTCTGTGCCTGATTTATGCCCGCTTCATTCAGGTTTTGGGTCTGTCTGCTGCTCAGCTGTGGAGCTCGTAAAAGACTTTTTTTGATGCCTGGGTGTGTGAGCTAAGGCTGAAGGACAGGAGAGGGGAAGAGGGTCGGTCTTCTGGAAAGCACTGAGGACTGGCCACAAACACCCGGGCTGCCGGTGGGAGCAGCGATGCTTTTAGCGCAGCCGTTCCTCCGGAGCCTGGGAGATGTGTGTTGCAAACAGCCGGGCTGGCTGCTGGGCTCTAAGGTCGGGAAGAAGCTTTCTCCCACAGCAGAGACCACCGGGACCTTTGCTTTTCATAGATAAAGAAGCGGCTTTACTGAGTCATTGTGGATGCTCCACCCCTGGAGGTGTTCAAGGCCAGGTTGGACGGGGCTTGGAGCAACCTGGGCTGGTGGGGGGTGTCCCTGCCTATGGCAGGGGGTGGAACTCGATGATCTTCAAGGTCCCTTCCAACCCAAACCATTCTATGATTCTATGAATACCGCAGAATTTCTCAAGTCTCCAGGTAGGCATGCTGCGAGCTGAAGGTCTTGAAGTGACCAAGAAGGGAAGTTTCCAGTAGTGAGTGGCAGCATCACCCGCGTGTGCCACAAGCGCTTCCCCGAAGTCGTCGCTTGGCTTGGAACATCAAGTCAAGTGAAGTCACGCGTTGATCCTGCTTTATACGTGTAGCATCAGTCTGTTCGGCGGTCAGAAAAATCAGGTGATAGGAAAGAGCATAGCTGGAACGGGACCGAAAGAAGCACTCCTCCAAATTCGAGTAAATAGCTCAAGTTTGGAAAAATGTTAGTGCGGTTCAGATGGTCCATTCTACCCTTTTGGTAGCCCCATTGCATTTGGTGGGTATTGGCTTGTTTTCTTTCCATAAGTACCATAGCAATAATAGGTAATAAGTATATACATAAAAGTAATTTAAAAAAAAGTCATCAAGTTTCTCCATTTCTTTTTAAATGGGCCCTTCTCAGAAACGGGCAGTCGATGTCCGTTTTCACGTGAGTGTGTGAGGAAAAAAAAAAAAAGCCGTAAGACGGGACCGCGTGATGGAAAGTCAAAGCACGGAGAGAGAGAGAGCTCGCCGCTGCGTAGGAAGCCACGCGCTGCTGTCCCCAGAGAGCCTCAGACCTGAGCAGGACCGCGCAGGGGTCCGCGCAGTTATTAGTTTATTTGCTATGAGGCATCTGGAGGGTGAGGAGGGAGCTGAGGCTGGGCTGAAGCGAGGAGGGGAAGAACGGGTACGCGACGTTTGGAGCTCGTAAACCTCGTGCGAGTGAAATAAAAGGTAAAAGGAGGAGCGCGAAATGGCTCACTCGGCAGATCAAGTCAAAATATTTGCTGTGTTAAATATCCCACTGGGCTTCAATCCGTCTCCCTCTCCCGTGATGGGCAGGCGGTGTCAGCTGTGGCGCGTCTTCCCCTTAGCAAGCGGTGTTTTACATGCTTTTGATGGCTCTGACAGCAGCCATTAGGCCACTGAATTTAGACGGCACAATTCTGGGCGCTTAAGTAACTCCAAAGCCTCCTCTGCGAACGCCCTCATCAATATTCAGAATGTTTGGCATCAAATATTAATGCCTTTATTTCCAAAACAAATACACAGATTTGCAATCCGCTTCACGGGTTGGGGTTCCTCAGGGCCGAGACCAACCGGGACGTTGTGCCGACGGCGTGCCCCTTCGCCTTTGGCTTTGGCGGCGCCAGGGGCCGCTGGGGTGTGGAGGGAAATAAAAGGTGGAAGAATTTGGAAGGGTTGACTTCCTTCGCTCTGGTGAAAAGTCGGAGGAGTCTGTGGCTCCTCCTTGCGCAGTTCGCCGCTGTGGCAGAGCCGCTTTCTGTGCCCCAAAATCCCCCATGCTGGTGGTCAGCATCTTCTTGCTGATGTTCAGCGGTGCCACAGCTCCAGCGACCGCGTCCCCTGGGACTGGTGGATCCCTCCCCAGCGCCAGTCCTGCTGGGTGGCGCAATGGGCTGGCTTCTGCTTCCCCGACGCGCCGGAATAAAGCTGTTTCTTTTCTCTATTGAGTGAGTTGAGCGCGTTTTGATGTTCCCCATCATGTTCCCAAGTCAGTGCAAACAGGTGCTCGGTGCCGTGGCATATTCCTGCCCTTTATACCGCTTCGGGGAGTACTCGGTGTGCGTCTGGACACCTGCCTGCGAGAAAAATACAGCCTGCCTGCCACAAACCCTGCCCCTATGTGCAGCCCTCTTCACCGCTCTCCCCGGCATCGCTGGCGCAGTGGCACGCCGTCGGCCGCGGGTCTTCTTCTAGTAATCCCCTGGCGATATCGGACTCGTTTCCTCATGCGTGAGATGCCCATTCCAAAGGACGTGACGGGCAGCCCAGGGTGCAAACAGCGTTCCCAAAAACCAGGTAGCTCACTAGGGTGAAACGGGCTCCATGGCAGTGGCGTTCTGTTTTTTTGGCTAAATGAGGAAATAAGATTATCACGTTGCCTTCCCTGATGAGCGCCGCTGTTCCTGGATGCTGCTCAGCTTTGGGGTTGGTTTTTTTGGGCTGGTGAGTGACAGCAAGTGCTGATGGTCATCCCGGTCCCACACGTCGTAAACTGTTATGAGTGTTGCACGTATCTTCTTGAGATGGAGATCGCCGCTGTTGAGCCATCGCTGTGTTTTCAGACATCTGTTTGAATGACAGATTTGTTATTTTTGCATCAATCCATGGGCACGACTGTTCTGATGAACAGGGTGTTTTTTTGTCTTTTTTAGTGCTTGGAGGTGCTGAGCTTTGGCGTGACCCCGAAGCGCTGCTGCGCAGCCTGTCAGTCATCGCTGGGCACGCCGTACCGCTTTTCGTGGCACTGATGCTGAGAAGTTTTTATAAATACAGTGAGTTGGCCCCTCGCTGAGAACAGCCGGCACCTCCCATGAGCTATTTAGGAGCCTACAAGAGGGAGTGGGATCATTGCGTCCCATTAACGCCAGCCTGTGCTTTACAGCGAGGGCGGAAGGCGTGTTCTTGGGGGGCTCCTCACCCGTACTCTGCTCATATTCAATATCAAAGATGACATGACTCTACTGGTGATGGCATCTCACTGACTCTTGGCCTCTTTATAGCTTACTAGCGTGTGGTTGATATCACAGGTAGACCCCAGTCCCATTAACAGACTGGGGGCCGTGGGTTGATGGGGCAGGAGGCGGCATCTCCCTCCCCATGCTGAGCTCCTCTGGGTCAGAGGAACATCATCCACCAAGTCAAGAAAAGCTGCGTCTGAGTGTGATTTTTATTTTGATTTGTTTTTTCTCCTTTTATTTTATTTTTTTAAGTGTCATGGTTTGGCGTGAGATGAGAAGTGATGGTATGACATCCAACCTGACTTCTGGCACTGGGTGGTAGAGAACATTCTGATGGCTAACCAAGGCAAAACAAAATCTGGAGCTTAGAGGTCCAACCTAGCCAAATGGCAATGAAAAGTATGTAAACAGTGAGCATAAGTAAGGCTAGAAGCTGTTTACCGGAGGGTGCGATGGGATATATGATCACACAAGGCTTAAATAAAAGATTCACCTCCTACAATATACAGCCTCCCTCAGCCCAAAACGATAGTTTCCGCGACGTGCAGCAGATTAGCCGTTCGTGCTGGCTTTATTCCCCCTGAAGATGTGATTAAATAGTTTGGTGCATTCTCTTTTGTCAAAAATGATTTAGTTGTGTTTCTAGGTCATTGTCTATAGAAGAAAAATGCGTGCATGTTTAATGCGGTAAAGTGTATTGGGCAACTTCTAAGAAGAGCTACAACAAAAAAAACCCTGTCTCCTGCCCAGTCTGTCCCCAGACCTTTCTCCTATCCCTGTCCTCAGTGTCCCCTGCAGCAGCAGTCCTTCTTGAAAACCCATTGCTCACAGGTCACCTCAGCAGTCTGCCCTTGTCCTCCTCTCGCTTCCTGATGTTAGGAAGAGCCTTTGTCCCAGAGTGACCAAGGTGAACGTTCCCACTCAGAGACCGTTAGTGGTTGCTGATGGTGGGCTCAGTTGTCCAAGAGCCAAGTGACTGTAACAGGAGGTGTAAGGCACCGGTGGGTAAAGGTAGGAGCACAGGACCGGAGGAGACCTCCGGGCCATTATCCACTAGTAGACACCATTAGACACCCCATCGTATAGTCCCACTAACGAGGTAATGACTAAGATCTTGAATGAGATGCTCTACATTGCAAAGCCAAAATGCAGCTTTGATTTGCCTGCGGTAGTCCACGTGCTTGAGACATGCAGATGTGGTTTAACTTCCATATGTCTTCCTGAGGGATAACGACACCTTCACGCCCAGGCGTGTTCAAAGACTTGGACCTGGGCCATCCTGGCCAGCTGGTTTCGCAGTGGGGAGCGATAGTGACTGGGGCGGTCACTCGTTTCTGGTTCTGCAGCCAGATGATGGGGCACGTTGCATGGTAGGGACGCAGCGGGGGCAGCCGTTGGCACGTGGGTCAGGACTTGAAACTGAGCCTTTGGAGATGATGTGATGGTCCTGCCCCTGTCCACCATGCTCCTCTCCTCCATGTTCACAGCCAGGCAGTGGGTAGCACGGGAGGTAGGGAAGGGTATGGACACCAAGCCTTCCCACGGCATCGCGGTTGTGCAGTGACTTCCCGAGCTGCAGCAAGCTCTGCACAGGCTCCTCTGACCCACGAGAAGCTAGTTCTCTCCTCCCTGAAGACTGTCGAGGCCATCCCTGTGCTTCTCAGTGCTTCCCCATTATCTGTGAGGAGGCTTCAGTGCTGTGCTGTGACTTCTGCCCGGGATGTCCTGCAGCTTCTGAACCCCATGTGAGGTGCCGGTTGCCATCTCCTGCCTGTGACTTGCTGCCTGTCCCACCTGCAGTCATCTGCACCTCTGCTTGCCTGAGCACGTCTTGCATGCTCCCCATGAGAAGAGCATCTCCTGCCCTCTTCTCAGAGGGTTTCCCCCTTTTCTGACAGTTGTAACGCAACCTAGAGCAAGCAGATACTGTACGGCTCAAAGGGAAAATGCATCCGTGCTGCTTGAGAAATGTTGCTGAATTTTGAGTTTCTTCGAGCAGGTATGACTAACCGTTCTTCACTTGGCTCCGGGACCCGCCAGGGACCACGGTTTCTCAGACGTGACAAAGCAGTTTCGCACTCCGAGTAGCTTTCAGATGAGGATTTGACAGCTTCTCTGAAGGCCGCGGGGGGGGGGGGGCACCTTGGACCAAAATGTCGCTCGGTGCAGATGTGACAAAATTCAGTGTTTGAGGTTGGCATGGCCACCTCCACCCGGCCCAGGGTGCCGCAGGCACAGGCGTCTGTGTAGGTATCACAGGGTAGGGAGACTCTCAGAGGCCAGATGTCGATAACTGAGAGCTGTGCCTTTGAACCTTTTTTTCCTTTTTTTTTCTTCTCTGCCAGTAGAATATTGCCTTTTAGCCTGTTTTGTGTCTTTCCTGGCAAAGGGGTCTCACAGGTTTCTCCACTTGCCAAGAGAGACATGAGGCTGATGCTGAGCTCAGAGCCTGGCTCCAGTGGAGATCCATTTGCAGGACCCGTGCTCTCCTGAGGACTGTAGCGTTGTGAATGTGGGTATTTATTTTGGAATTTGGCTTTATTTATAGATTTGGAGCTCTTTTAGGAGGCGCTTGGAGTATGTGACCTCTGCTGACGTGATCTCACGGTGCTTGCTCCTTCTCAGGGTGCTCTGTCCTTGGAAGTTGTACATGGGCGTGAAGTCAATGTTAGATGTGTCTTTTTCAGCTATTAAATGGGTTCAAAGGGGTCCATCCCCTCTTGAAAGCCCATGTGAGACCCAACTGGGTCTGCCATGGGTTCCCCAGTGTCGGAAAGAGCTTGTTGGTAGCGTGTGTCCCTCCTTCATCAGTCTAGACATGAGGAGTAGGAAGAGATTTTGCCATATTAAATGTCTGCGAAAGGATGAAATCATGTGTGGGAATTACTTTCAAAGATTGACATGTTGTAGCTGTTAACCATTTTATTTTTTATTTTTTTAACCAGAAAAAAACAGATTGCAGCTTGGGGAAAACAGTGTGGGGTTGGTTTTCTTTTTTTTTATTTCATCTCCTAAAGAAAACATTTTGGTTACAGAGACGTGAAGTTATGAGTTATAAAATAGGAATAGTTGAAATTTGGAAATGTATAATAAGTGCTTAAGGGACTTGGTAATTTGCCTTCCTCTTTTATAAAAAAACCAAGTCAGCTGATAATACGAAGCTTATGAAAGGCTTGGGGAAAAGGCAGTGCTGAACTAGATCTTTTTCCACATCGACTCCAAACTGTACTTTTTCCTTTGATGAAACATGAAATTACTTTTAATTTATTTTGTTCCAATCCTAGTTACATAAACTATTATTTGATTGTACAGCTGGACTGAAAAACTGTAGGAGGTCTCACATTTCGGATTTTGCTGCCTCTTTCTCATTAAGCCTACAGACTGATTTCTTTAAATGCACCTATTAATCTTCTTAGGGAGCGAAATTGTTGTTTGGTTGGGTTTTTTCTTTCTTTCTTTTTTTTTATTTTTTTCTTAAACACTAAACTCCCAGTTAACTGCCAGAGTAAACGCTGATGGTTGAAGCCTTTCGAGGTACGTCTGCGCTGCGGTTGGGCAACGCGATGCTGCCACGTGTTGCCCTGGCCAGGCTGGGTTTGATCTGGTTAGTTTAAGCACCCGAGGTGCTCACAGCCTAAAACGTTCTCCTTGTGCTTGACAATAACCTCCGAGTCTACAGGATGGAGTGATGCTTTTTTTTTTTTTTTTCCATTTTAATTTTGCAATTTGCTTTTTCATTAACTTATCTACCATAACTTCTGTTGTGTTATTGACTCCTAGTTTGGGACTCGTTGCGGGGCTCCAAGTTTGGGTCCCATTCATCTAGACCTTGTAGGACCAGCAATAGGATATGGTGAACCACATGCTTGAAGTGTGTAGATCTTGCCTCTGAATTTTATCTTCTGCCCAGTGGTGGTAAGCCACCATATTCTGGGTTGGTTTTCACCCGTTCGCAGCAGGGTTCCTTGATGGACCGAGCAGGAGTGCTATCAATATGAAAACTGCATGGTCATCTGGGCAAGGAGAGGGCAGGTTTTGGTAGCGATCCTTTGGACCGCTGCCCTTGTGGACCTTCTCCGCTCTCCTCTCCTCTCCTGTTGGGAATGGCTCTTAGGAGGGTGGGGAAACCGCTGCTAGGCTGCTCCCAAAACACATCCGTGGGCTGCGTCGGCTCCGATATGAATTTGCGAGATGTCTGCAGCAGATAGTGCCGGAGCACGTTGTGTCGGGGCCAGGCGGCGTCGGTAGCTTTCCGTAAATACTCCTGACGCCGGTGTACGTGTGGAGGCGATGGTGGATACTGCTCACACTGCTGCAAATCAGCCTGTGCTGCTCAGCGTCTGCTCCCACTGTCCCTGTATTTTAGGGCAGCTCTGTAGTCCCAAGGAGTGGAAATTTCCAAGCCTTCTCCTTCCCCCCCCACCGTCTGCATGTTGTTGTGGATGTTTTGAGTGGGAATCCTGTAGCTGGAGAGCACGCAAGGGAAGACGGGTTGTTTCCGTTTACGCAGAGTGGAGATCTTTGAGTCCGCTGGTCCTGCAAGCACACCCCCAGTCTGTCCTCCTCCCCCTGGGTGAGATCCCGCCACTTCGGGCTCAGCGGCAGAAGAGCGGCACAGGGGGCGTGTGGTCCTTTGACGTCCTTTGAACCTTTTGTGGTGGTGATTGTCAAAGCAGGTACAGCCCGTTTACCGCTTTACTAGGCTTGGTTTGGACTGGTTACACTGAAGTTATGACAGAACGCCAGTTCTTGTTTGAGCGGAAAAGGTGGTCCGTGTTACGACGTTATGTGCCGTTGATTACCTTAACCTGGCAAAAATAAGGCATCCAGAAACATCACATTTCTGGGAGAAAACTCTAAAGAAGTATCTCCTTAGGCATCCCTTTTGCACTTTATTTTATCTGCCTCTCTCATCTGGAGGTACCTCCTAGCTGCACTGGTTAATGCATTAGGATGTGATTCCTGTTGGCCGTACAATCTACCACATCAATAATTACCAACTTAATTTTGATTTATTACTAACTAAAAATACAGTCTCAAACAGTCGTGATAATTTCTTAATTCAGTCTTTCTTTTTCTGTGAAATGTGCAAACAAAATCAACTAGCTGCTTTGGGTAGTAATAAAATGCCTTCTACTTATCAACGTATCTAAAATCCAGTTCACTTATCGAGTAAACTTGTCAGCCTTAAAATTTTACCTGCTTCCATTTCTGCTAAGTTAAGCCTTTTGATGGGACCACGAGGGCAGATACATCAAATATGCAGATGCGTCGGTCTCTTTGGGGACAAATGTTCTGGTCTGAGGTACGTGCGGCAGGGAAATGCGCGTGGGGACAAAGCGCCTCAAAGAATTGCAGACGCTGGAGAAATGTTTTCCTTTGATCCTGTAACGAATTTGGCAGGGGAATTTCAGACTCTCCTATTTCAAAAGTACCTTTAAACTGAACAGCTTGAAATATTGAAGTTGATGGTGTCTCGGGCAGTATTGGTAATGTGTTATATTTTGGGTTTGCTTTTTCTTTCCTGTTGCGAATGACAAGTTTCACACACAAAAATGTTGGTTAATTGTGAGTTTGGTTTCCTGTTGGCATTTGAGCTTCCAACTCAAATCTCCGAAAACCAGAAAGTGCAAACCTAAGGCGCGCAAACGGCTCTCTTCACCCGGTCCTGTGCAAGGCGGTTGGCCAGCAGCCCCGGGGCTGTGTCCCCAGCAGGCGCTTGCCACCATGGTCTTGTCTCCAGTAATAGACATTGTTGGACCACATGTGGTGGTGTGGGGAATGTCTGGGATGGAGAAACTTCTGCAGCTGAGAAGTGTTCCTGACAACCGCAGCTTGATGTGAAGTTTTCACCCAAGGGTGTTTGGCCATGTTGGACATGAATGTCTCCTCCCTGCAGGGAAGTGTGGGAGCATCAGTTTTACCATGTAACCCTCTACGTGCACCGTACTTGGAGCTCTTCAGGGAGGACATGGGTTCATCCCTGTTTCCTCAGGCCCTGCCCAAATGATCTTTTCTTAATTACTCTTCCACACATCAGATGTCAGCTCTCCTGGCAAGCTGAGGCAACAACAACAACAAAATTAAGGACTTAAATGGCCTAGGGAAGACTTAGAGGGACAATTATGAGATGGCCAAAATGCTGTGAGGTGCAAAGACACAATTGCAGGATGGATAAAATGCTACAATTTTTCACGGATAAATATATTAGGTCTCGTGTCTCATTTGTCCAGGCTGAAACAAATAGGGGTGCAAAGTCAGGATTTTTCTGTTGCCGCTCACTGCAGTCGCCAGGAGCTGTGTCTCTCTGCAGTATGGTAGCCTGATTCCCTCACCTGGAAATTGCTGTTTTAACTGGGTTTTTCTTCCCTTTTTCTAAAAATACAAGCCCGTTTCTTTCTGGTATGTCATTACCGCCTCTTTTTTAACAGCACTTCTCTTTCTGATGGATCTTCCTATTTTTTATGCCTGGAATGAGTGTTGTTCCTCGTTCCGGGCTGAGATCGGTTGACTCAAGCTGTCACGGAGATGGATAATGATACATTTTTTTTTTGCATCAGCTTTTAATTTTGGAGCACGGGTGGAACTCATCCAAAAAAAAAAAAAGGGCCCTGAGGTCTTCCCAGGTGCTTAATGGTCAAAGGCAAACTTCTTACTGCCGGAGGTTTCATAGGAGCATGGGGACCAGTAGGTGGTGGGGACAGGACCATGAATGCTGTCCTTGGTGGAGCCAGACCCCGGGGATTTACCCCCTTTTTACCTGGCAGCAGTAGACCACTCTTGGCGTTGGAGCCCTTACCCACAACGGGCCAACAGCTGCAGAAGTCCCTCCGGCTCCCCGCCTGGATCAAGCCAAAAACTCAAAAGGGAGCCTTGCAAAACCAGACCTTTGTGCTGCTCTCCCCGGGAAGGGGGGGAAAAAAGCCAGAAGCTAGTCAAGGCAACGGGCTGCCTCTGCCTCTTCTCTTTGAATTGCTTTCCAGAATGCATTTTTCCCAAAATAACTTAATTGTCTATTTTTTGGGAGATCGTTCTATATTTGTTGATGAGCATTAAATTGACATTTTCTGAGAGCTGTCCAAAATGGCTTGAAGAACTCTTTGCAGAGCGGCAATATCTCCTCTAGAGCCCATCGCTACGCCTGGCTATGGTTGTCTTCTCTTCTGTGCATTACTCTGCATTTCTTGACCTTGGATTTCATCTGCCGCGGCGTTTCGAGACGTCCATTTCAGGAGAGCATTCTAAAGCTCTTTGCATTCAGTTTTAGCTTTGAATACTCTGAGTAAATCTGTATGGCTCAGCAAACTTGTCCCTTTGTTATTCCCCTCCTTCCCAGGCCGTTTATGAATATACCCCATTTATCGCAAGGCAGGGTCCTGCATCTGACCTGACCATCTACCTCTATCCTTGGCATCCGAAATTGGGATCAGTTATTAACCCACAAGAAGGCTTCCCCTTATTTCACCGTCTTTTACTTCTCTTTTTTCCTTCTTTCTTTCTAGATTTTTATCCTAACGTTTCTCCTACTGAGACGATTTTTCAGACAAATCCTGTATATGATACAGTTCTGGTGTGGGAACCTTCTTAAATTTGTCGTTAGCAAACAGCATGGCAAAGATTGGATTTATCTTTCCTTTAACAGTCTTGCATTCCTTAAATATTTCTGTTGCGTTTCAATCTTCTTTCAGTTTTCCAGAGTCTTTGGCAGATTTCCTGTTTCTAAAGCTTTAGAAAATCTTTTTTTCTGGCCCAATTGAGGAGTTGTTCCTTAAGGTTTCCTTTTTTTTTTTTTTTTGGGGGGTGGTGGTGGTGGTATGCTTTATTAGGTTTTTTAATTTCATTTGCAAAAATTTGGTGGGGTTTTTTGTCTTCTCCTCATCTAGATACAATTTTTCCTTTCTGAAGGATTTCCTTTTACTCCTGTAGCCTTATTTGCTCCACTCTGTAATTCTATTGCCTTGTTATGGCCATGCCTTAAACCCTTTCTTGATAGTGTATGTTTTGCCTCAGGCTCTAATATGCAAACAGGTGCCATGGAAACTTCCCTTTCTTACCCTTCCACCTGCTGCTTTTGATTTCTTTTTAACAAACTTTCTCACTTTTCCCAATTTATCCCCCCCTCCCCCCCATTTAAATCTCAATGTTACAGTAGGCATGTGTATTTGTGTTTTGGGTTTTTTTTGCAGTCCTGCAATAGATGGAAGCCGGGTCTGTTACGGTCACCGTTACCGAAAGTTTCTGTCGTCAATTTTGGCGTCTCAAAGCCGGCGCCGCGCATGTCGCAGGACTGAGTCAAGAGCAGGTAGCTTTATATTCTGCATTGCCTCAGGGAATAGTTAACAACCTAAGCCAAACGTTGTGTTGCTGCCAATTAAAATCAGAGAGGCTCTTGAGGTTGGTTGTTTTGTGGGTTATTTTTTTTTTTTTTCTAATCATAGATTTACGAGATAAGCTTTCATGAACCGTGTGCCATAAAAATTCCTTAGCTTCATGCCGTGGTTTATCTTTTGGCTTTGCCGGCATTTCATAAATACAGCACAGTAATTCATGCCGTCAGCTTCACTGGGACAAAGGTCTTTAGTTAAACGTGACTGTGGCAATCAGCTCTTTTACCGATTAATTGCTAGAGCTCAGTTATAAGTGGATGGAGGCCGAGGGGAGCAGTTGCTCCTTGGCTGGGGGACTCTGCCCATCATACGTGTCCTTTCTGGTGCCCGCAATATTTTTGAGATGGTCGTGACCCTTTATAAATTATATGATTTTTAACGTGCATAAATGACTTGCTCGCAGCAATCAGTAGAACCCGGGAAGGATACGGAGGCCAAACATCCAATAGCTGGGTGGAAATCAGATTCAGGAGACGGTTCCAGCCCGCACCTCACTGTGACTGCTGGGGATGTTTATCCCCCTTTCAGCTGCCCTTTCTCTACGCCTTTCTCCCTGGTGTTGGTTGCGGGGCCGTATCTCTGTGGCAGGGCTCTTCATCATTTCTTGTAGGCCTTCCAAGTCCTGCGGTGAAGAGGAGAGGAGCTCTGCAGGCAGCAGCCCGCTGTGCCGCCCAGCCTGCAGCATCCCCTGAGCTTGGCCACCCCTCGTCCTCCCCTGAAGTAATCTGGAGTTTGGTGTGCTCAACGGGGGGACTTGATGAGTCAGGCAGACGTGCTGAGCATCCTCCCCTTCGGCAGTATCCTTGGGGCCAGCGGCTGGCTTGCCCACTGCCTCCTCTCCTTCCAGCCCTCCCCAAGGGCTTCAAAGCTGGTCTTCACCAGCCCTGATGGTCCAAAGCTGACCTACTGACTGCACCCATACGCTGGAAGAGCTACCACTCCTCCTGGCTTTATATCTTCCAGGTACTTCCTAAGTGCCCGGAGAGATGCAGATGCTGGATCAGAAATCCAGTGGACCTTTCTAATAGCCCTGCGTTCCCCCCGGGGACGGCGTGTCTGCAGGCATGGTGGAGCCAGGGCTCCTGCTTTGCATCTGCGCCCTCCTGGCTCTCAGCAGCTGGCGGTACCGCTCCCCTTACGCCGTGCAGCTGATTGCGGCACGATCGAGAAGTGTCTCCTACTCTGTCTCTGGAAGATTTACATGTCGTTTTGTGCTATCACAGAGGAAACAGATTTGCCCTGACGCCGAGGCAGAATGGGTGTTGGACACCCCACTTATCCCCGAGAGATTTTAGTGCTTTGAAGTTCAAGATCATAAATGTTCTCAGCAACAGTTATATCGCTTGAAAGGGCGACCCGTTCAAATCTTTCAACCTTTGGTGTGCCTGCTCCTGTAAAGCTATCTCAGAAGACATCTCTTTGATATACATTGGACTGAGATCATTACCTGCAGGCTCTTCTGTCATTCCAGTTGCTGGTGGCTCTGAGGGGCTTGGCCGAGATCCTGACAGTGCTGGCTGCACATTTCGGGCATCGGCAGCAGAAAGAGCAGCTCCCCAGAGCAGCACGTGGTGGTCTGCAGGTCACTTGGTGACTTTTTGTCTTGCGAGGGCTCGTGGGGGACATGCCAAAGTCTCCCCCGGCTCCGGTTCAGGTCTTGGCCTGCTCTGGGGCCAATGGGGATCCGTTGCCTTGCATTCTGTTGCAGATGTTCATCGCGGTCTACACAGGGTGACTAAGGGACGTCAGACCTTGGGGTTCTCTGGGGAGAAGTTTGGGGATGCTGGGCTGGTCAGTGCGAGCCGCCCTTGCTCTGGTTTTGTGTTGCAAAGTGCCCCAGGGGAAGTCAGTTACTCTGAAACTGCTCTTAGCCCAACCATGGCCAAGTGAGGCCCAAGTATGTATGTACCACGTAGCAAAAATAGGGTAGGACAGGACAGGACAGGACAGGATAGGATAGTTTAGTTCAGTTGGAAGGGACCTACAAAGATCATCTAGTCCAGCTAGAATTGATAAGGATTCACGAACACTTACAGAAAGGTGGTGTACGGGAATGAAAATAAGCAGGTAAATGTTTCTTTAGAGCTTAAATCAGTTCATAAACCCCTCTTTTGGTACGTAGGATTCAGCTAATAAGATGGCAGATGCTTCTCAACAGTCGTGCTTTGTACAGCAGCGTGAGCAACGTTGGTGCTTCAGCTTGTTGCCGATTCTCCGTTGAACTAGACATGATGCTAATAAGACAGAGAATAACTGGTTTGTGGTGGATTGAGGCTTTTCCTCATCTTGACTTCGCCTAATACCGAGTCATGCACCTATAATGTGGATGGAAACTGGAAAACTTCTTGTTACCCTTCCATGGATTGCGTAGACCTCTGTATTTTAAGCTGAGGGAGAAGCTGGCAGCAGCGCCAAGTGTGTTATCTTCTGCAAAAGCAGGGGCCAGACGAGGACGGTGGCACGTCGTCCATCGCAGTGCCACTTGCCCCATGGCAGCAACGTGCTGGGACGCGGTTCCTCTGGGGAGTGTGGTCTGGTGGAGGTTGGGCACCCGAATGATTGCCCAGACTGGGTGAAAGCCTTGAGCCAGGAGCTCAAGCGTACTGTTCAGCATCAGGAGATGTACCTTCGGGATGGCTCGGTCACAGGGAATTCACCTGACAGAGGTTGTGTCTTATTTGCCGGGGATAAAGCAACCCTGGAGCACAAAGCTGCAGGAGAAGAGGGTTTTTTCCACTGCTTACGAAAGCAATTCCTTAAACACCGTGGCCTTTCACAAGAGAGCTCGTGTTGGCATCTACTAAAATACTGCCTGACAGTTTCTAGTCACCATTTCATATTTTCTATTTTGTTTTCAGCTGCGTGGCGTTCGCTGTTCTTAAACCATCCAGTACACACCTTTCTAGTAGACACTTCTTCCTGCCTGGACGTAAATGTAATTAAGTCAGGGGCACTTGTATTTAAGCGGCTGCTGATTTTTAATTCTGTAACCGCTTCTTTTTTTTTTTTTTAATCAGAGCAGAGTCTGATAGAGAGTTCCCCGTGTCAGATGTAGCGCTTTTAGAGCTGGGAAGCTGCCGTCAGTAATGCCGCCCAAGCTCGGCGGATGTTTTCGCATCGCTGGTGTGAGATTTTCAGCGCACGTTGCTGAAACCGGAGGCCCTCCACGTCAGACACTTCTTTTTCTCTTTATTTATTAAAAGGTTGCATGTCCTATTTTCTAGTCTGACTTGCTGATAGGCAGTCAGGCTAATATTTGATATTATCCCACGCAGTTCCTTTGCCGACCCATAAGCGGTAGGAATTACGTTTTTCTGAGTCAAACCCAGTGCCGTTTTGACCCAGACTGCAACTCCCCTTTTGCTTAGCTACCTCTTTTTTTTTTTTTCTAAATAGGTTATATTCAGTGATTCTTAAAATCAGTCATGTGGATGTTCGCATCGGGTTTCAGTTGAACCAACTAGGTCAAATCTCTGCTCGTAGCTGAGCAGCTCTAATTCTTGTTCGTTAACGCAGCCTCCCTCTTTTGGGTGTGTCTACACATCTTCTCTCTTTTCGTGCTTTATCTTGATGCGTTTGCTTCTCATACCCTCGGTTTTACTACAGGTAAGCAGTCGTTTGTTCTTCCTCACTTTCTGCTAATAGAAAAGACTTTCTTTGTCTCCATTTTTGCTTATTTTTGATACGGATGTGAAGCTCGGAGCTCCCTTCCATGGACAAATCCAGCTCCTCTTTGGAGAGCCTGAGCAGAGTGCGCTCTTTGTAAAATGATAGTGCCATTTGTTTTCCCGGTCTTTTTATAATCTATAATGTAGTAATTAGATCGGTTGCCCGGCGAGCAGGAGACCCATTTAAACATCCACCAGGGAGAGAAAGGGATGCAATCCGTGTTTCCCAGTTGCATAGAGGGGCAGCAGCTCCTGAAGGATTCACTTGGACCAAAAATGCCGAGCCCCCATGGGTGAATTAGAATCATAGAATCTTCTAGGTTGGAAGAGAACTCTAAGATCATCGAGTCCAACCATCAACCTGACACTGCCGAAGCCACCACTAACCCATGTCCCTCAGCGCCACGTCTGCCCGTCTGTTAAATCCCTCCAGGGATGGCGACTCCACCGCTTCCCTGGGCAGCCTGTTCCGGTGCTTAATCACCCTTTCGGTGAAGAATTTTTTCCTAATTTCCAACCTAAACCTCCCCTGGCGTAATTTGAGGCCGTTTCCTCAAGCACTGCTGGGGTTTGATGGACATGACTGGTACGGTCAAGGGGGGAACCTGAAATTAGGGGGAAACCGCTGCACATCCTTTCTCTTGAGCTTTTCCACACACCACGCCTGAACAAGACCGAGTTACCAGCCACGTGCGTAGATTTGGGTTAATATCGTTATTGGTTTTATAGCAAAGATGCTAACGGTGCTGGCATTTACCTTGCGATGGTTATTGCTCCCGAGGTAGCGTCTTGTATGAAAAAGGACCTGTTGACACCTCTTGGGATGCTGGCTGCCAGCTTGGGTCTCGTCTGTAAAATTTAGTGGCACCAGTGAACCTGCTTGATTTAAATCAAAGCAGTTCCCTTCCACAGGCCCTGACTTCACCTGGGAATTCCCAAATAAGGAGGCTGTACCAATTTGCTGAAGCGGGATTGTAAACCAATACTATGTCACTGTATTGCTTTCATCTTTCCTAAAGCTGCTGACATCTTTTCACTGGCACTGCTATGCCATCAAAAGTTAGGTTTAGGACAAATTAATATTTTTTTTTTTTCTGAAATGAAAAGTTAACCAGCAAACAGCGTAAGATTTATTTTGCCTATAAATAGGATTTTGTTTTTAAAGCCTGCCCAATTCTTGCTGTTTCAATGAAAAACTGACATTTTTACGGCAGGGGAAAAAAAAAATCAGACGGAAAAAATCCGAGGTGCTTGTGACATCTTACACCGCGGCGCTCGATGTTGTGAAGGATCGCTTTGACCCTCGGTTTTCATTGTGCTGTTCGTGCTTCTGATCATCTCAGTCAGCTCTTCCCTCCCAGTCCTTCTCCATCTCCTCCCAGCCTGCCAGGGCATTCGCACCAACCCTAAATAGAAAGGCTGGTTTCATATCCGTGCCTGTTCCCGAGCGGAACGAGGGAAGGTTCTGCGCCTTTTTAATCAGGAGAAGCATCTGATGGAGAAGCAGACCTGGGTACAGATTTAATCTGTCCAGGTGATTTTTAGCTCTGGGCTACGTGGCGAGCAACCTGCGCTCTACCCTCCCCTCTTGCACGGAGCTGAGGGTTAATTTTTCTGGGTGTTCTGCAATTCTTCGCGTCGGGGAGACGGGCAGACGCTTCTTTCCCTGCGTAGGGAAGGTCAGAGAGGTGGTGGGGATGCGCTGCTGAGCTGGGAGCGAAACCCAGGCTCGTGGCGTTGCCCACCCAGCACTACCCCGCATGCTTCTGGGCGGTGAAATTCAATATATCCTCTCCGCAGAAAGCGGAGGATGGTGCAGGAGGTGCAACCTGGTCGGGCAGGAGGTGGAGGAGCGGAGGGCTCGGTGGTGGGCATTGCTTCGGCAGGCTGGGTTACACCAGGGCAGGAGGCGGGTTGCGGCTTGGTTTGGTGCTGCGTCAGCTTTCTGCTGGAAAATGGAGGGAGTTCTAGAAAGCAAGAAGAAAGCTGCTGGTTTTCAATTTAAAAATTAAAAAAAAAATAAAAAAAAAAAAAAAAAGAAAACGGCACCTTCCTGGCTGCCCAACCTTCCAGTGACTGCGGGCGCAGTAATAGAGCTGCCTGCCTGACCTTCTTGTGATAAAGCGTTAATAGACAGAATATAATAAACGGAAACCTCAACGGTGTAATTGTTAATAAGCTTAGTCAAACCCACTCGGTATTTTTTCACTTGGGCAAAATTATAACTGTGTTGGTAACTGCGAGAGCGCTGCTGAATTTGGACCCTGCGGAGATGTTTGATTGAGTATCGCCCGATATTTCTGATTCCCCAATTAATGGGGTGCAAAATCAATACCGCCCCCGACAAACGGGTGAAATCCTGCCTTATCAAGACATCTCAATCTAATTGTTAACGAGCGATCTAGTGCCACTGGGGGGAGAATTCCTTGGGGACTGGCTCTCAGCCCGATGCTGGTTAATGTTTTTATCAGCGATAAAGAGGGCTGAGTGGAAAAAAAGTGGATGAGCTGCCGTTTGGACTCGTGCAACGACAGCAGAAGGCTTCGTAGATGGGTAAAAGACATACAAACTTTGGAGCATCCCAGCAAAAGAGGCAACGAGCGTGGGCCTGCATCTGACTCAATATGACTGTTGTCACGTTCCTCCCTGGGGCATCTCTCCTGTATTCAGTTACTGTATTTGGCAGACCGGGCGATTCCTTCTGGTCTTAACGTTTCATGGACACGTTCAATGGATGCAAGTGAGAGGCAGCCTGGCCCGAGTCACCAGATGACCGAGGCGTCTTGGATAATTATAAAATAAATAAATGCAGTGATGATATAAGTGCACAGGGTGAAACTGCTGCTGGGAGCGGGATGGAGATGATGCATGGCTTTTCTCTGCACCTGAAAAGGTGGAGGGAATGAGGAGGGAGCTCCATCTTGGGCTGGGAGAGCATCTCTGGGGCAGCGCTGTCCCATCGGCCAGCGAGTCCCCAGTTGCCCTCCTCCCTCTTCTGCGCCAGGAATGATGCTCAAGGCAAAATGACAGCACCTTGTGTGGTTTTTTTGCTCATGGGTTTTTGCTTTTTCAAGAGACCCACAGACTGTTTTGGGTAGGAGACGTAGTGAACTTGCCTTGTGCCTGGTGTGATGGCTCCTCTTGATGGAGCGCAGCTTCAGAGGTACGGCGCTCCTCGCGCTGATTTGCTGCAAAAAAAAAATAAAAATCGCTAAGCAAAAATTTCCCTCCTTATTTAAAGAAAGGGACTGGAACTAAGTAAGCCAGGCTGCTCGGACCACTAAAACCAGCTGCAAAAATAGGTGGTCGCTAGTAATACACTGCTAACCACTGCTGCTGTGGGTAAGTGCCCACTATTTTTTTCGTGTTTTTTTCCATTTCTCACCGAGCTGGGAAGCGGAACCATGGTTGGGTGGCATTGTTGTGGCCAGAGCCCGTTTGGAGTTGGAATTCCCACTTGGCGGCAAACATTTGGAGTTTGAAATTTGCAGTGGGATAACCGTTCTCTCGTTCCAAACAACAGTTATTTGGCCGCATAGACCTCAATTTTTCAAATACTGTTTTTTCAACGTCGTTTTAATACACCATTAGGATCGTATGTATTCTAAGACATAAATGCTGTTTTTTATAAGAATTAAATTTAAGGGGAGAAAATGCGTTTTGCTTTCCGACGGTACTTTCTGCCGGTGTCTGGCACTTGAGCTCTCCCATCTCCACCGGGTGCGGATGCCACGTGGTTTTATGGGGCAGCAGCTTTGCAGCCCTCGGCGTCAGGAGGCGAATCCCAATTCTGAATTTAGGGGCGTCAGCGTTGGCGCTGGAGGAGCAGCGCCCGCAGACCACGCTTACTGCAGGGCCGGGTGAGGTTTGCTCTTTAGCCCGGAGCCCATCAGTTACTCCCTCATTGCTTTGCTTTATTATTATTATTGTGCGAGTCCTCCTTCAGCGAAGTGGGTTTCAATCTGCAGCCGGAAAATATTCCCAAAGCGCTATTTTAATATTTATTTTCATCCGGCTTCCTATTACTGTGGCAACATGCACTTTGAATTTCATTAGTTTTATGCATTTAAGTTCCCTTTTTAAACCTTTATAAGGTCAGGCCCTGCTTGGGTAAATCAACAATTTATTAAATTTGAGATTCGGCGTAATATTTTTCCTTAAACAGCTGTAGATCACAGGTAGTGGGGGCCTTTTTGAGAAATACGTGATGAGCACGTGCACCGGATGATTCCGTTACCTAAACCCCTCCTATAATTCCATAAAAATCTCCCACCGCAGATCCGTTCCCGCGGTCTGCCAGCAGCACGTGGCGGGGTGCCGGCACTGAAATGGGGTGGGAGGTGGGGTGTGTGGGACCTCGCGCCGTGCTCTCCAGCACGAGAACTCAAAGCTCTCGCTGCCGAAGCTGTCCCAGAGCTCCCTGGGGGCCCCCGGACCCTCCCCCCGAGCATCTGGGGTGGCAGGGAGCAGGCGCCGCGGGGTGCTGAGCATCCTGCACGGGCTACGGGGACCGCTGCCTGGCCAGCGGCGGGTGCGATGCCGAGCTCAGCGTTGCTTCCTCTTGGTAACTAGGAAATTTAGGGGATGCCACACCAGCATCGCCCCACAGGGAGGATACAGGAAGGAGGAGGACCACCTTGTTTGATAAGGCAGAGAGGGACAGGGGGATGTTAAATGTCTCATAAAAATCATGTTTAATTACCTATTGGCAAGCAATATATTCACCCTTTTTCACCCAGCGCTCACCCCTTGGTGCCCCCCAAGCTCACTGGACGCAGCCCGAGCCCCAGAAACCACCACGTTGATGACACCCAGGAACCACGGGGCAGCGCATCAGAGCACAATGTACTATAAGATGTGGCTTCTAGCCACAGAAATTACAGAAACAGAAATTAGAGTCGTGATCTGATGACTTCGAGGCTACCCAGAGCACAGGGCACCTCGCACCTGGCTACTCCCCACCAAACCGCGCTGGCATCTGTTAGACCCCTGGGTCAAACCACCAACGCCAATGGGGATTTTGCCCACACGGTGGGCATCGGAGACCCATAAAAGTTTGGGTGTTCAGTGAATGACAGGCAGGAGAGGAGAGGGATGAGAGGAAGGGATCGGGAAGGTCCCACAGGAAGGTCTCCAAGCCTTGTCCTGCTGACCTGATGCATCCAGCTGGTTTTCTGCCCAGCCAAGAGTCACATCACCTGGAATAGGGTTCAGCTGGGGGGCAGCCAGCCCACACAAGCCCCTGCTACCCACGCTTCTCGATTTAGTAATGATTACCAAAGCAGAGCTGATGTCCTCTCTCTCTTTATTTCCCACTGGGAAACAAGCCCTCGGTTGCTTTCACCTGTGGTTTGCAACAGGGGCAGCTTGACCATCAAGAGAGTATAAGTAGTTGTCCTCCTGCCTCCTTTGGGCTTCTGGAGGGGTTTTCCTTCAATCAACAGGGCACTTTGCAAGCTTTTTGTTTCACAGCAACTCATAAAAGTAGGTTGTGAGAAGATGGTTTGGGGCGTGTTGGCCATCTCCCTGCAGAAGGGGCCCCGCGATCTGCAAACCGGAGTTGCTGCTGCCTCTTTGGGTACCGGTTTGTGCTGGAGAAGTAACAGGGAGCCCCTGGCTGGCAGGAGGCAGCGCTGCCCCAAACTTCTCATTTGTGTTTTCTGTGTAACTTTCTGACTAAAGTTCAACTCAGAATACACCGAATAATTCAATTACATCTCTGCTGCTGGGTTACATAAGAGAAAGCTGAAATTGCACCTCGTTTCGTAAGGTAAAGTGCATCCTTCTGCCAACCCAAACAGTTTCCCCGGTTTGCAGTGTGTTTTTCCGGTGCCTCCTTGGCTGAGCTGGGGCTTTGGGGATGGAGAGGGTGCTTTAGAGGTTCTCTGCGTTGACCGACATCGTTTGAGTGTACTAAAATCTGGGCTTATTCCGTGTATTTTTCATGGTGTTTCAGCACGCTGAGGAGACCGGAGCAACTGGACCAGGCGGCGGGCCAGCGATCAGCATCCCCCTCCCTCGCACAGACTGCGCCCAGCTCCCAGACCCCTCGGGAGATGAAGGGCCGGGGCCAGCCCGGACCCCCGGCGGAGGGACCGCGGAGGATGCTGCAGGTGGACGCCAGGAGCCAAGGCTCGGGGAGGTCTCCCTCGGTGTCACCAGAGCGGGGCAGCACCCCAACCTCTCCTTACTCGCTCCCGCAGATCGCCCCCCTCCCCAGCAGCACGCTCTGCCCCATATGCAAGACGACGGAGCTCACCTCCTCCCCGGGACAGCCCAACTTCAACGCCTGCACCCAGTGTCACAGCAAAGTCTGCAACCAGTGTGGCTTCAACCCCAACCCGCATCTCACCCAGGTAATGCCGTCTCTTCCTCGGGCGACCTTCCTGGCCAGCTCGGGTGGGCGGTGGGGTGGCCACAGCCGGGGTTTGCAGGGAGAGGTTCTTCTTGTCTCCACGTGCGGAAGTTGTGTGGAGCACCCAAAAAGAGTTTCCCACCATCAGCGTTCCCCATCCTTCTTCACTCTTTTCAAGACACGACGTATCTCTTCTGTACTCTGATGGACAGTGATTAGAGGTTTTTGTCCTTCATTTCGAACCAGCACCCAAATGGTTGGGTGCTCACCAACCGCTATGGGAATCTATAATCACGTGGTCCACCCAGCGTTGCCCAAGAGCAGGGGTTCTGCTGGTTAATCGGGGGATAATTGCAGTAATGTGAGCTATAATGAGACGCAGGGGGATTAAATCGGTTAAAGGGGAATGGTGGACCACCAGAAAGGTTCGGTCTCTGTTGCTGGAACCCTAAAACGCTTGGCTTAGGCGAGGTCCACGGACGCAAAACTGCCCTGAAGTTGAAGGAGTTGATCAGAGGGGTTGTTGGCAACCCTGAGGTGTCGACCGTCTTAGACCCTGACTAATCCTGGGTGATGATGTTTCGGTGGCGGGTGAGTTCCAGGCAGCATCAGGCTTGGTGGCAGGAGAGAAGTGCAAAGTCATGCGCTGGGAGATGGTGAGATGGAGAGTCGTCGCTGGGAGAAGCATTTCGTGCCGTGTGAGATGGTTGTGCCGGGTCCCCGGGGGTGGCTCTGGCAGCGAGCTAGGGGGGTACTGGGGCTGGCTGGGCCACGGGGCTCCCCGTGCCCGTCCATCAGGTCAGAGACCTCCACTCAGGGTGGGAAGGGACGTGGATGCTTTTTTGCGGGTGTTAAGAGCCAAACCGCGGGGATTCCTACTCTCGGGCTTAATAACAGGAACTTAAAGCCACTGTGCCACTCCAGCGTGTGAGAAAACAGGATTTGGGCACTGAAGTCCCCTGGGTACCCATGTCTTATTGCTGTTTCCAGTAAGCATGCAGTGCTTGCTCCTGACACCAGACCTGGTGGTTTCTAAACGCCTTTGTTTGAGAGACTCCTGCCCTCCAGGCCCTTGTCCCGGTGGAAGGAGAGTTGGGGTGGCTGATACCCCTGGTGTAGTGAGACATAATTAGCTCGGTGTTGCTTTTGTACCCCTCTGAAGAAGTGCTTACCCCTGTGAAGATCAGTATGAGGTCTCGGACCTTAACCAAGGGCCCTGAGGTGGCAATTCAGGCTTGGGCAAGGAAATGCCAGTGGTCAGGTTTCTGTTTCCCTTCTGAGTTGATTTGCTAAATATTTGCTTCGTTGTCCAAGCATTGCATTGAAAGTTGACCAACTACTCTGAAGAGTAGCAGTTAAAACAGCAAATAAACAAAAGAAAATGCCCCAAGTTGCTCAGTTTCTGCTCAGCCTGGTCCTGCCTCCTCTGCCTTGGCCTAGAGCTTTCCTGCAGTGGCCCCTGCCCCGCATCCCTCTTGAAGATACCCATATCAGTTGTGTGTGTGCATGGAATTTCTGCTTCGCATCTCCAATCTGTCTCTCATCATCTCCAGGTCTCTATTCCCTCTGAAACCTGATGGACTGTGGAGCATTTTTAAGCATCTAATCTGAAAAATTGGAGCTGGGATGAAAAAAGGTGTGGTGGGGGGGTTTTTGGTTTGTTTATCTGAGTTTAATATGCATTTCAATGGCAAGCAAACTTATGACTTTTAAGTAGGTTGTTGAGGGAGCTGGGGGATGGCAACCATTGTCCAAGAGAAGTGTTTGGAGCTCGTGTTGGCAGCTGGTGAGATGGGTTGGCTGGAGGAGCAGCGGTGGTTGCTGCCTTGGTGGAGTGTGACTCGCTGTCCTCAGCACAACCACTCACGCGGCTGTTCTGGAGTCGCCCAGAAAGGCGCCTGAAGCAGTCTGGTGGCGTTAAAAAGGGTTAACAGGAGGCAGATCGGAGGTCACTCTCATTCTTGAAGGTAGGAGCTGGGTTGGAAAGGACCTCCAGAGATCATCCAGGTCCAACCTTTGCTCAAAGCAGAGATCAGGCAAGGGAGCATCGGGCTTTATCCACTTGGGTCTTGGTATCTCCCAAGGGTGGACCTGTGGGTCCCACCTGCTCCACTGCTTGACTGTCCTCACAGGGAAAAGCATCCATCCGGTCTGGTCCCTCGAGCCCAGCAGGTACTGCAGGGTGGCTGCATGGCATTGCTAATGAGGTGGTTTGTGGAGTTGTATTTTCCATTTGCGTTTCCTTATGGAAATATTTTCATGTGAATAGGTGATGTTTCTACTTTGGGCTGCGGTAGGTATGGATTTGTAACTTCTCTTTCGAGGCTTTCTGGCAGGGTCAAATCATCAAAAACACTGCATTTTCTAAGAAAACCAAACCCAAGGAAACCAAACTTGTGTTTTACTTGGTACCTGCTCTCCTGCAGGAGCTGTGGGACTGCCGGAAACGGCAGATGTGGTGTGGTGGGAATTCCAGCGGTTGTCTGGCACGACACAGCCACGTGCGTTGACTTCAGAAACCCCTTTTGGGAGCCTGGTGTTGAAAAAGAAGGCGTTTATATAAACTTGATGTGTCTTTTATACATGTATCCTATAAAATAGCTTTTATTTATATATATATATAAATACCATAACAACAGACAGTGTGTGAGCTATAGTCTATCACGCTCCGTTCTGCTGCTTACGAGTACCAAGGGCAGATTTTTCCGAGGAGGGTTAACCATACACCCTAGCACAACACCTTAGCTCGATAATTAGGTGATACCTTCCGCTCAGAAGCGTGTACATTCCTTTGAAACATTATTTTTCTTTGTCTTTTTTTAAAATTTTATTCTTTTTCATGTGCCTTGATGGTTATTTTATCTTAAAGGCAAGTAATGAATTTCTGTCATGACGAAGCAGTTGGCCTCTGTGGCATCTTGAGTTGATCGCTTGCTTTTTTCATTCACTCTTTTTTTTTTTTCCTTTTTTTTTTTCGCCCCCCTCTTTATTCCTTTGAGCACCAGCTCACTCTTGTTTCACAAGACTGGGCAAACAGACGTTCCTCTCTGCTGTCGGTGTCACTCAATATTTTACATGTAGATAATCATATTCTTCCCTCTGTTCATCTCCGCACTCCGAAATAACTGCTGTCATCGTTTTCAATTTGGTTGCCTGCTGGCGTGCCAGTTTTCTCGTTCATTCACTTATTGCTGAAGGTCAGTGCTCTTGCCATAGATGGTTATTTTAAGCAGGGGGAAATGTGAAGCAGGGAGCTGCGCTGGCACCATTAAAGACAAGAAGTTATGAAATTAGCACAGTAAAATTTAACAGTTCGCTTACGCGCCTGTGTAGCAAATGGGCTTTTGAATGGAGATGTGCTATTTGAAATGCAATATTGCAGCCCTGATGTTCTAGTAGGATTTTAAATTTCGCATTAAAACTTTTTTTCTAGTTTTCCTCAGTGTCGTCTTTGAGGGTGGTTTGGGTTTGTTTCTTTTTTTTTTTTTTGATAGCTTGTTCTGCAGGACTGTACCAGCAAGGCTGTCATCTCCTCCGGGGGGGAATAGCTCAGTTTCAAGCCAGTACAATAGGTTGAGAAAATCCTCTTTTTATACATCTTTCACTTTGTAATGCTGCTCCCGTGGCTTTCGCCTGACTGATCCTGCAGCATGTTCATCTGATTGGATTTGCTCTGTTTGGTATCACAAGGAGTAACCTGCAGGCATCCTTTCTGTTTCTCTGGGGTTTTGAAGTGCCACTACACATGGCTAATTTGAGAAATTAATTTCTTCAGTGTTCTCTTAACATTTTGGGGCTTTCTTTTAATTCATTTCCTCCCCATCTGAAGTGCTAAGCTGAAAAAAATGTAGAGCTTGGTTTTGATTTTAATCAAGAGCAGTGGCACAGCGTTAAAATACGTGCTTTGGTTAGTGCTGAAATGAAACTCAAAATGTCTGGCTGCCTAATAGGTTTGTTTGGAACCGCTTTGGGATTATAGAAAATCTTTGCATTCTTCCTTACGTTTCCATTGTGCTTTTTTTTTTCCCCATTTGAAATCGTGTTCATCAGATGCAGTTTCATAAGTATACGGATGCACACAATAGATTTTTTTTTTTCTTCCCACCTTGAATAAAGGAGCATATTTATACAGGTATGTTCTTCACCAAATTACTTTCTTTTTGAAGTCCCTGCTTTTGTCCCCAAGCCATTCTGAATGTATCTGCTGTATTTGTGACTGTATGAAGAGCTAATACTTACCATAGAATCATAGAATGGTTTAGGTTGGAAGGGACGTTGAAGATCATTCTAGTTCCACCCCTGCCCTGGGCAGGGACACCTCCCACCAGCCCAGGTTGCTCCAAGCCCCGTCCAACCTGGCCTTGAGCACCTCCAGGGATGGGGCAGCCACAGCTTCTCGGGGCAACCAGAGCCTCACCACCCTTGAAGTGAAAAATTTCATCCTAATATCTAATCTAAATCTACCTTCTTCCAATCTGAAGCCATTCCCCCTCATCCTATCAAATAATAATACTTGTTAAACTTCATTTCTGGTCCATGTTTTTAGCTGTGTTTGGGGAGATTGAAGAGATTTTGTACTTTTTACATTCTGAATATAATGTAATAAGAAAATATGAAATATTTTAAATATTTCGTAAATAAATCTGTTCCCTATGTGCTCCATGCCACATAAGATCATCACCAACCTTTGATCACACACCTTTGGCAAGTGAAACGTGAAAAGTCTCAGGGAGGATTAAAAACTTGCTGGTTGGTTTCCCAACAGTGGTCAAGGTTGTGTTTGCAGGAGAGGAAAACCTCTCAGCAGCTCTTGAGTTATCTGTAGCGGGAGGAGGTATCCACATAAATAATTTAAAGTTTTTAGGTGAATGTTTGAATTGTATGGGCGGAAAACAGACCATCAGCTGAAGAGATGAGAACAAAATGGTATAATTGTGAATGTACGGTATAGGGCTGTATTTATCATAACTTAACAGGAGATGGTTTTCTTGCTCAATTTTGTAAGAAAATTCAGGTGAAGTGGAGCGAAGAAGGAGGAGATATGGGAGGAGACAAAGTGCTCGGCAGAACATCTCTGGTGGTAGGAGGAGGGTTCATCGGTGCTGGAGGGGTGGCCTTGGTCCAAAGCCTTCTCCAGCCCAGCTCCACCAGCAGGAGCGGTGCCTGCTCACAGCATCACCTCATACATTTAGCAAATGACATAAAAAAAAAAAAAAAAAAAAAAAAAAAAAAAACCCCACATGTTGGGAAAATGGTGAAGGTGTTCATATGCTGTTCTTCCTGAAAGCCAATTTCTCATTTGGGTCATTGTCTTGATTTTATACTCTGCAGTGTCTTAGTGTCCAATTTTTATCGAAACCTGCCTTTTTTGAGGGGAATTAAGGGCCCCAAATGAAGTCTTGATGCTTCGGCATTGGCTTGACTTTTGACCGCCGGTTCAGCGGCCCTGCAGGTCAAGGTTGGGTTGTACTTCTGCATTAAAACGGTGGCCATTGTGAAGAGCAGTACATCCCTGATCCCTTCCTCTCATCCCTCTCCTCTCCTGCTTGTTGTTCACTGAACATCCAAACTTTTATGGGTCTCTGATGCCCGCCGTGTGGGCAAAATCCCCGTTGGCGTCGGTGGTTTGACCCAGGGGTCTAACAGATGCCAGCATGGTTTGGTGGGGAGTAGCCGGGTGCGAGGTCCCCTGTGCTCTGGGTAACCTTGAAGTCATCAGATCATGACTGTAATTTCTGTTTCTGTAATTTCTGTGGCTTGAAGCCACATCTTATAGTACATTGTGCTCTGATGCGCTGCCCCGTGGTTCCTGGGTGTCATCAACGTGGTGGTTTCTGGGGCTCGGGCTGCGTCCAGTGAGCTTGGGGGGCACCAAGGGGTGAGCGCTGGGTGAAAAAGGGTGAATATATTGCTTGCCAATAGGTAATTAAACATGATTTTTATGAGACATTTAACATCCCCCTGTCCCTCTCTGCCTTATCAAACAAGGTGGTCCTCCTCCTTCCTGTCTCCTCCCTGTGGGGTGATGCTGGTGTGGCACCCCCTAAATTTCCAAGTTTTCTCTGGGTGCTGAGGCTCTGCGGTTGAATTTTAGCTTTTTGTGACGGGATTGACGGCAGGGGAGGAGCCGCCAGATTCCGTTTACGCGGCCCCTTCTCGTGCTGAACAGCAAAGCTGACAAGGTTTTCTCCTGCCCTTGGGACCTTGCCGGCTATTCGTTGGGGTGTTTTTCTGTCTGTGAAGCAGCCTCCGGCCCCGGCTGTTGGTGCGCAGGCAGCGCCGCATCTCCAGGAGATGCTGTTGTGCTCGTACGGAGACACGAGGCTGCGTTTAGAGATTATAGTTCCCCTCTCCCCTTAAAGAGTGAGTGCTGGGTCTGAAGAGTGCTGGATCCTGTAAAGCAGATCTCAAAAATGGGGTAATATTTAATAATAGTAAGTGTTTCTCTGGTCCAGCTTCCCCTGGGGGGATTTCACCCCCAGGTGTGGTGCTCATGGTGGCCGTGGTAGAGGAGCTGGGGGAGGTCAGGCTGTGGGGCTGGTGCCGCAAGCAGCGGGCCTCCCTTCTCCGCACCTTTCAGCGAGTCCAGGAGTATGTTTTTGTGGGTTTTTTTTTCCTTCTGTGATCAGATGGAGACGCAAGACGCCCTCGGGCAGGCAGGGTTTGTGCGCGGCTGTGGCGGTAGACAGCTCCGTAGGTGGTAAGGTTGCACCCTGCATCCAGCCGGACCCCCGTGTCGCTGAGTCAAGTCGCCCGTTTCAGAACGATTTCTCTTTTGAGATCATCCTTCCTCATGGCATAGCTGCAAAAAAATAAATCTGTCGTGAGCGTTAACGGTGCAGATCCGGGAGAAATTTTCCACTAGATCAGGCTGCGCAACAGGAGAGGAAGGCGAGTTTTGTTCCGATTTGCGGGTTTGTTTTTAGCGGAGCTTCAGCCAGCTAAATTCACCTGTGATGCTCTTTGCAGGAGCTGGGGCTCATTGTGGCTGCTGCCTTCTCATCAGCATGGAGCAATTTGGGCTGCATCCACCCTGAGAAGCCCCCTCTGGGGCAGGGATGCTTGGCCCGGTGTGCGGCCGCGGGGCAGCTCCTCTCCCAGTGCTGGGGGATGGCTGGGACCAGTGCTTGGTGGGGATGTGCCCACCTGAAGAAGCCCTACAGCTCTCCTCAGGAGCACCTCGTGCTGTGGGCACGGTGGAAGAGCTAGGCACTAAAACCACACTGTTTTGGGGGATTGCGGTGAATATTGTGTGTTTTCATAATGAGAAGGTTTTGATAGGAACCTTGAATTTATCTCCACCAACAGGTTGCGTGTATGTGTGTGTATCCTGTATTTTAGCCCTTCCTCACCGCTGCCCTTCACCTCTTAATCCCCTTATCCCTACAGCAAGTATCCCAGCCCTCATTTCATCCTGCATCTGCAGTGTTGCGGTGAAGAATGCTTCTGTTACCTCTTGGTTGGACTTTTTTTTAAATTATTTTATTTATTTATGTTTTATCTTTTTTTTTTTTTAAATGGGGTGATTAGCACTGGATAAAGCAACTCACATGAAGCTGGAGAACTTGCTGAGGCTTTCTACATACAAATGACTCATTTGCCTTTTCAGCCCCTGTTGCAGCCCGAGCAGGGACTTCTCCCGGCCTTGTCTGTTCGATATATCGCAATTTTAAGTCGGAGCCAACAACAACAACAAAAAAAATATAAAAAGCTCATGAGTAATTCTGGCTGTTCCTCCCAGTGTGCTGCCTTTTGCTGTGCTCTGCGTAGATGATTCAAATAATGCAAAATTCACTTGTGGAAAATGTCAAAAAAACCCCACCCAACCCAACCTTGGCTTAAAACGGTTCCCGGTGACTAACAGGGCTGGTGTTGCTCACGGTGGCTCCCCTCTGCTGACGGCTGGCTCCGATGAGCCGCGGTGGCGGGAACTGGGCTGCAGGGACGCATCAGGGTCTGCAGTGACGCGTTAAATTGTTTGGAGGGGACGGGAGAGCGTAGCTGCCCACACGCCGAAGCGATGCTGCGGTGGAGAGAGGGGTAATGAAAACAACTGCAAGGAAAGATGAATACTCCTGAGAGGTGGGAGGTGGCCGGTGTTCTTCTTGCCATCTTCTTCTGCTTGATAAATACCAAGCCCAGCAAGCCGCACGCGCCGCCCTGCGTCGTCCTTCCCTTGGTACGTGAAGTTACTGAGCTGTCTGCTTGGATGAGACGTGGTTTTCCTCTAGCTTTCAACTCGCGTATCGCTGTCATTAAAAAGAAAAGCTAGCTGAGGATGGGAAAGGGCTGTCAAGCTCTCCAAAACAGCGCGGGGTACCGAGTCAGAGGGTCCCTGTGTTTTATGAAAGCTTCTCTGTGTCTGTTACTTGTTTTCAGTTCCCTGCCCTGGACATCCTCAGGCAGAGAAATAAGACCCTTTACAGCCTGTGGTGGTGGATGGAGCTGTGTCACTCACACGGATGCTGCTCAAGGTTTTCCTACCAGTTGAGCACGTGAAGTCTCACACGGGGTCGAGTGTCCCTCTGGGTCCTCCTCACCGCACACAAAATATCCCAGAGAGCAGCAATTGCACAGGGCTTTATGGCCCTCGCTTGTACGGTGGTGTTTGCGATGTGTGCTTGGTGGGAAACCGCTGCGCTGCCTTTGGGGAGCCCTTAGGAGAAAACTTCAAACTCAGTGCCTCGATGGGGATTGAGTGAATCCCAGCCGAATTAATTCCTATTTACCATCTTTCCACAAGCAGCAGAGATCGGGGTGGTTATAATGGGGAGGTTTCAGGTGCTCTGCATCCCCTACGGCTCCATCTCGGGGGATGCGTCTCCAGTGTGGGAGAGCCTCGGTTGAGGGGGAGATGCTGTGATGTGACTCTTCCCACCCCAGCTGATAACAACATATGAATGAGGTCTGTCTGGTCTTTAAAGACAGCGGTGCTTGTAAGAGGTGGTGACATCTCGGCAGCATCCCTTTGGACCTGAATTTTAGCCTATCACCATTGCCACATCTGGCTCCCATCACCAGAAGCCCAACTTGCTTCTTCCTAACCCTGTCTTTTGTCTGTCTCTTGACTATGGTCATGTTTAGGTGCTAAAAGGGGATTTATGTAGCGTAGCAGACTGAAAAGCATCAGAAATTTCTGAAAACAGCCCTGTGAGTGCAGTAAGGTGTTTGTGGGACAGGAGTTTGTGCCTGCTGAGGTGTTCCTCACCACTTCAATTCAAGCTCGTACAGCCTTGGTCCCAGGCCTCACCCTCCTGTCGTACCCAGCTCCTCATCTCGGAGATGTGATATGCAGCCATGCTCCTGGACAGCCCTTATCTGAGGGGGTACGGTGCGAATTGCTCCACGAAAACCAGTTATTTTAACTCTGATTGAAATGCCGTTTTATCTAGGTGATAAACTTGTAGATCGAGGACAGCTGAAGGGTGGGATGCTTCAGTTCTGGATTCGTTTTTTGTTGTAAATAGGGTGTGCTGTTGGCTTGGCTTTCTGCTTCAGGTGAAGTCAAAGCCAAGTCATTGGAATGGCTCAGTAGGGAAATCCAGAGGGCGAGATGTGGTCTTAATGGGGTGGGAGTAGACTATGAAGCAGGTCTGTGGGATTGAAGGTTTGTCAAAGCCAGTTAAGGCGTGGGCATAACGTGGCACTAAACCAGCTGGAAGTCAGATTTGAAGACTGAAGGTCCGGTGTGTCCCTCCCCTTCCTCCCTTGCCCCCTTGGATGCCCATCTACTGCATCTTAATTGGTCCCCAACTGCTTGTGGAGCAGCTCTGCTACCCAGTCGCAGCTCATGAAACACCCCCGCAAGATGGGAAGAAGACTTAATGTTGACTTTTTGCTCCCTCCACACCTGCTCTGCCACCCCCTTGCCATGTCCGAGCCGTGGCAGTTAGACTGGCCAGACCCTTGGGCTGGAGACCTCCGTGGAAAAGACCCCAGTGGTGAGCAGGACAGACGTGCCCATCGGTCCTGTGGAGAGGAAGTTTTGGTGGCCACCTACCCCCAGCCGCCCTCTCCCCCTTCTAACGAGCACGACACAGCATTCCCGTTAGACGGAAACAGAAGCGCAAACACTCGGGCTCGTATGTTCGGCAAAGCCTAGATTATTCTGAATCATCCAATATCCTTATCAGCGCGCTACAGACGGCGCTTGCATCAGTCACAGCACAGGCTGGGGGAGCCGGTGGCAGTGCTCTGCCTGCTTTAATTGCCACAAGCGAGCAGCTATTTGAAGCCCCGTCCCCAAAGAGCAAACGAGCTCGTCACTGCGCCTAACTCGGCTTTGCGTTGAGCAAGCTTTCCCCATTACAAGCCTGCGAAGGGTGCAAACGTATAGAAGTGTGCGTATAGCGAGGCACCCGGCTGGGTGTGCTGGAGTGGGGGTCACTGGCTCTAGGGTGGGAACTCCCCTTGGGATTTCAATTTTGGTGGTTTTTTTTCACCCCCTCCTTAATTGCGGAGTACCCTGATGGCTGAAGACGCAGGCAGGGGGTAAAGCTGGAAAGGTCGCGTCCCTGCAGCTCTTCGGGTGTGGGGTTCCTCCAAAACCAGCTTCACCATGGCTCTGAGTCACACATTGGTTCTGCTCGGCCCCTCAGATGTACCACATCCCCTTTCCTCCCCCAGAGATGATGCCCCGTAGATAAAAATACCAGGTCTAGTGGAAAAGTCTCAGTTATAAACTAGTGGTCGGTGATAAAATTATCCTGGGGACCTGAGGAAGAGTTGAATTACCTGAATTTCTGGATTCCCCAGAAATAACGAGCATGCTTATTGTGGGGAGAGGCTTCTCCTTGAGCGCGCCTCGCTCGGTTTTGCCCGTGAGGTACTTTGCCTATTGCAAAACCTTGCAAGCTCTGAGAAAAGCAAATACCCTTTTGGTGTTTGGTGGAGCACGATGTGCGAGACCAACGGTGCTGGGGCAGTTGAGGGGGGGACCTCCCCTGTCTAAAAGGCGAAGCCCAGTTAAACTGCGCCCTCGTACCCAGGCGTGCTCCTTTCAGCTGGTCCTGAGCAACCTGCCTGAGGGACCTTTGGTGGACTGGGGCATGAATCCTGGTGGGTTTTTTTTGGGTGTTTTTTTTTTTTTTTTGAAGTGGGGAGTAAGTACTGAGATGCCGGGCCAGGCCAGCTCGTGCCCTAAAACGCGTTTTTACAAACTGTGCGTTATGTTCTGACCTGCCATATTAATTTTCCAGATGATATGATTGTGGCTTTCAAATTGGAGAGCGCTTTGAGAAATATCACCAAACAGGCATGCTGCTGCTGCCATCTGTCTTTGAGCTGCTTCTGGGATCCCATTACTTGCTCTCAGCAGACGATCGTTATTGCTTTATTGAATTAGGAAGAAAAAAAAAAAATACCAACCCAACGACTTCTGAAATATTGTTTGCCATAACTAATTCCAGGTGCTAAATTCTTGTTGAGACCCGGGGGATGTGTTGAAATAATGCTTTATGCAGATCCTGGGTGTAAAGTTTTTACAGGTCTGCCCAGAAAAGTCCCACGATCTGATAGTTTTGAAGGACATGTCATTTGGAGGGCTCTGAAGAGCTCCAGCTACCACTGCATTAAGTAATCTCAAGGCCATGCCACCCCAACCAAGAGCCAACATTGGGCGCTACGTTACTTTTTGTAAAAAGTGAAAGCTTCATCCCATGAAGCGCCATCCCTGGAGGTGTTCAAGGCCAGGCTGGATGGGGCTTCGAGCAACCTTGTCTAGTGGGAGGAGTCCCTGCCTATGGCAGGGGGGTTGGAACTCAATGATCTTCAAGGTCCCTTCCAACCTACACCATTCTATGATTCATTGTCACTCCTGATGGCTTTGGCCAGCTCAAGCTGTTGCCCCAAGTCCCCCTTCTTCTCCAGCCAACCCCTTTTCCCATGTCTTCCAGCTGCAGGCAGTCGCCCCGTGCCACCCAGCCTGCATCCCACCGGGAAGCAAAGGTCTCAGCATGGTGAGACCCTCTCCCTGAGCGAGTGGGTCGCTGTGCACCGATGAGCGGCAACCCCCAAGGTGATGTTGATCATGCATGGTGAGCCGTTTTGCATACCAACGCCTGCTGCCCGCCGTGGTTCAGACCTTTTTCTCCTCCTTTTCCTTCCTCTGCAGATGCCAGGAGCCAGCCCAGCCAGGCGGGGGGGGGGGAACGTTAACACCAACAGACAAGGCTGTGGGCAGATAAAAGCTTACGGGAAGGTGGTATTTTTATGGATGTAAAATGTTTCTCCCCCGCCCTGGTGCACGGGTCCTGCTGCTTCCCTCTCGCCGGCCAATCCATCCCTTCTCTACCCAATTTAAGGCAGTTTGGGTCTGATTGCTTGCTGTTGGCCCAGCTCCCCCGCTTCAGCTGGAGGTTTT
Source organism: Charadrius vociferus (assembly GCF_000708025.1). NCBI lineage: Eukaryota > Metazoa > Chordata > Aves > Charadriiformes > Charadriidae > Charadrius > Charadrius vociferus. Next base: position 3,011,624 of record NW_009649934.1, read on the forward strand.
GATGTGCAACACTTGAAAATCAGGAGGTGAGACCTCTCCAGCTGAACGCTCAGAAATGGAGGCAGCAGCGGTCGCTCCTGCTCTCTTGCCTGCGAGAAATGTGCCGTAGATAAGCATCAGTCCCGGAGCTGCTAATTACCCTCAAGTTGTTGGGGTTTGAGGCCAGGGCAGGGTGACAAGATCCATTTTTTTCTCTCCAAAAGTGATTTCTAATTGGCGTTGGAGCAAATCAAAGAAGGGTGAGATCGGCTTGAACCGTGCAGTTCGCTCCTCCACGGTTGCCTTTCCGTCTGGGTGGACGTGGAGCGGTGCTGTTCCCGGAGCGCTGTGGCTTGCATTGCCTGTCGCCTTGTCCAACGTGCTCCATGGCTGCGGTGGCTGAGGCGTGGAGGTGCTGCGTGGGTCCAGCACCTACAGACCGTCTATCGAGCTATAGGGCTTGAGGAAGAAAGGCTTTTATAGGAACTGTTTTAGAAACTGCACTATTTCCTTGTCCTGCCAGAAGCATGGGGTGGCTGCCTAGAGATCACTGTTTGACATGGCTGTGAGGCTTTAATAAAAAAATACACTATTTACAAGGAAGAAAAGCTTTATTTATTTATTTTTCCTTTGCCTGTCAAGTTAATTTGAGATTTCATTAAACACCAGCCTGCTCCCGCAGACCGAGTTCTCGGCTGTGATGGTGTGGACGGATGCCCTCGTCAAGGAGCTCTTAAATACTTTGTTCAAATGAGCAACCCAATTTATTCTTCCGGTATTTATTGCTTGAGTGGCATGCACCACCGTGTCCGATACATCTACATCTCTCTTTCCATCTTCTCTTTGCAGCCACCGGTGCTAGAAATGTTGCCGCAGCTCAGCGGTGGGAGCACCGTCTCGGTGAGGGTGATGCTCCCCATGCACCGTGGGGTGCGATAGCAACAAAGGGGCTAGAGACAACCTTAAAATAGTGGTTGACAGTGGCGTGTTTGCACAAAAAGAGTGTTTGTGAGAGAATTCTTGCATGGTGGGTTTGGGGTTTTGTGTCCTTTGGGATTATTTTATTTTTGTTGTGTGTGGACCTAAAGCTGCTGCTGTTTGGAGATCTTTCAAAGAGAAGCTAAGAAGCCTAAAAAGGTGGAGGAAAGATTTGCTGCTGGGATATACCTTGGGTTTTTTTTCTTTTTTTAAATGAGTGATTTCTATTTGAAACTTTTTTTTCCTCTTCTCTAACAGTTTCTAGTTTTGTAATCAAGGACTCGGCCCCTCGTTTGAGCAGCACAAAGCTCGCTTTCACTGTAAGCTTGCCCAGGGTTTGAAGTTGGGCTGAGGGGTCCCAGCCCAACGCGTTGCTCTATGGTGATCCTTTGAGTCCCCCATCAGGAGGGCGGCAGAGGGCTCCCCTAATTGGGTAACTTCATATTTTGGCTTGGGTGATGATAGAAGAGGCAGCCTTGTGGCTAGCAGGCCCCGTTCTGATTACACCTTTTTGGGGTGCATTAGTTTAGATCTCTGTGGCAATAATGGCTTTAGATCAGTAAGCAAAAAATCCTGATTTGAATGCCTGATTTTAATCTTGCTTTGCGTTTGTCCGTGTTAGTGATTCTTTGGAAGACGAGGTGATTGCTGTTGTGGACTGGCTTGCAATTAAGTATCCCCTTCTTAGAGCTTATGTAATGGCTATAAAAACCCAATTAACAGTGATGTGGCTTTACAGGTATCTGGTCGAATTCTAATTGTTTACAGATTTTTGTGTTGGAATTGGTGTGTTTTACTTAGTAGATGATGAGTTCAAGCTGGGTCCAGGTGCATTTGGATGGGGATAGGAATTCCAGCACAGAAAAGCTATTCTAAGCTATTAAAAGCTATAAAATATGTAGCTGGTGACTGGAAAAACTGTTTCTGGTGTTCATGGCCCATGCTTGTAAACCTGTTTCAGGCACCAGGGCCACCCAACTGCATCTCTCCAGAAGGCGGCAAGATGGATGGTGGATCTGTGGGCAGGTGGTCTGTGGGCTGCTTTGATGGGACCATGCAAAGCTGAGCTCCTTTCATAGCATGCAGTCCTCCAATGCTGCCTGAGTAGCCCCTAAAAAAGCACAGAAACTGTGCCTGGAAATGCAGAAAACCAATAATTGGGTTTGAAGGCCGTGGAGGTGCCGTGGAGCCCCAGGGGAGACCGAGACCAAGAGTTCTGCAGCGTGAAGTTGGTGTCCAGTCACCTCTAGGAGACAGTTTGCTCATTGTAGTCTTGGTGCCGGGACCTGCTTCCCTGGATGGACGCCTTCATCAGGTCCCAGACTTCTTTTACTGGATAAAACAGCTGCTGTTCAGTGTTTGTGGTCAGTAGGATGGCAAGTAATGGACTTAACCTCAATCTTCCTTGCAGTCTAATATTTTGGTAACATTTTCTAGCAGTTAGGATGGTTAAGCCAAAGCCCTTTTATTCCCCTTTTCACAGCCCACCCAGTAAATCCACAACTGATGGGAAGTCTTAAAGACCAAATTAGACAAACATCTGTCGGCAGCACTGCAGGCTTGTTTGATCCTGCCCGGGGCAGAGGATAGAGCCAAAACCTTTCAGAGACCCGTACAGCCCTCTCTTCTTCCTGCTGCAGGGCATCAGGGCAAAATCCCGAAGCCTTTAATACGGGTTTGTTGGAACGAAGCATCAGCGTCAATAAAATTCAGACACAGGAGGATCTCTTGGAAAGAACGGGGAACGTGGCAGGGGAAGGCAGTGCTGGAGGAAACCCACCCAGTGCCTCTCATCTGCTTCTCGGAGAGTCATAAAAGATGCTGAAGGTGTATGATAGGGCCCTGAGCCCTGTGGGAAAAGCCATTCTGCATTCGTTCGGGGTGGCTGGAGCCTGGAGGTGGTACCTGCCCCTCTTAGCCATCGATGTGTGGTTGGTACGATGGCTGTCCCTGGGCAGTGCTCAGTTCGTGACTCCTCTGTGTGGGAAGGGGGCTGCCTGGGATGGCTTCCTCACAGGTTTAGGATTAACCTTCCTTCTGGATGCTTTCCAGGTCTCTCTCTTGGGTCTGTTCTATCCAAGTGTGGTAAGTCCTGGTCAGACGGAACCTTTCATCCTCCCAGCAGTCCTCCTTCTGCCTCCTCCATGGGCTGCCGAGTGCCGTCCCTCGTGATAGCCCCTGCAGGTCTCCATCCTCCAGTGCACTGTGTTCCACTGGGCTTCCCTGCAGCCCTTAAGCTCCATCACGATCATCTAATGAAACTCCTGGAGAAACCAGTACAGCCAGCTCCTGAGGAGGGCTGGGAGGGGACGCCCAGCAACGTCTGGACCATGAACAGAAGGGGGGATGTACTATGCCTGTCTCCTCCTAGGTGCACATCCTAACTTTGTGCCTAATTAATTTGTTCAATATTTGCACCCTCTGAGCAGCACAGTAGCCCAAGTGAAGGTGGGGGCTGTCCCAGGGGTTTCGGGCAAGGTCAGACCAGCCTGGGGCAGCCTACGCTATCCTGCCTTTGGCCAGCGTTTGGTAACGAGCCGGGGCATCTCGGGATTGCGGCATCTGCTCACTTTGCCTCTGCTGCAGCCATAGATTTGCGTTTCATAGAGTGTGTGGCTAGCTGGATGATAAATTATTCATGGCAGGGAACTTATCGTCTTTATCTGGAATAATTGAGCAATTAAATCTGTTTAGGTATGTAAAAACATTGTGCAATGGCTTGTCTGTCTTCAGGCCTTAAATTCTACAAGAGCATTTATTACATATTTAATCCAGAATAGTTAAAAAAAAAGAAAAAAAGAGAGACAGATAGAAAATACATTCTGCTTTGATGCATTGATCTGCTCCAGTATGTTCGTTGGCAGAAGTCATTCGTTCCAGCAGCTCCACTCATAAATACATATTGGACCAGGATGAACGAGGCCTAACTTGGCTCCTTCAGTCTGGAGAAGACGTGAGGCCATAGCACCTGGTCTGTGACTCTGTCTCTGCAGAGACTTTGGGTTATTTACGTTAGCACCGGGATTGCCTTTATTGTTTAAAAACCTCTGTCCCAGGTGTTTTGTACCGGGTCGGGGTCCTCTCTGCCCCAACTGCTGCTGTGCTCTGTCCAGATGTTGCTGCTGCTGAGGCAATGCAAAGTTTGGGCCGTAAAAGGACCTTCAGATATTCAAGGCTGTTTAGTTTATTCCCTGAGCTACAGCCATTATCTCCCATTGATGTAATTCTCCGGGATTCCCGAAGGAGCCAGAAGCTCATGGGCAAGGCCGCGACAGGGCCGGCGCGTAACCTTGGAGCCGTGCCGTAAATGTGGAGCCATGCGGTAAACCAATGATGATTTTATTTTGTGTTACCGATAGGAAACCAGGTTTGAAACCTATTGCTTTTTAATTAACCTGTTATAAGTCTATCGAGAGCAGCCTGTGCTCTTTGTAGCGCTATAGCTGTGAGTCCCATCCCTGCTGTACCAGCCGGCCGCTCCGCACCCAGAGACACCCCGTGGCCTTGTGTCTTTCTCCGCTTTGGGCAGGAGGTACCGGTGAATGGAAAGTTTTGAGCTCCCCGGCTCCCTCCCAGGCTGCTATTTTAGTTCTGCAGAAGACAATAAGCGAGCAGGACCGGAGGCTCCTGTTACTGTGGACGTCCGTCCTTCGGCAGGCGGTGGGTGGCGGGCGGCAGCAGCAGCAAAAGGCCAAGCAAGCCATTAGGCTTTCCCGGCGGCGTGGTGCGGAAGCCACGCACTACGGAGCGGGAGGGGACCTGGGGCTGCACTTAAGAGCACGTCGGCGTGCAGAAGCTCAAGAGGTTAAAACCTGGGGTGAGCTCTCTGTCGTCCGCCCTGACCGAGCCCGCAGGACAGCATCTTCCGAGCACCTACGGATGTCCGAACCCTTCATGCGCTCCTGCGGACAGGGAACAAAGGCTGTCTAAACAGGAGCTAGTGAGGCAGCAAATTGCACAAGAAACCTTCCCTAATGAACTGGAAGGACTTGTCCCTTCGCCTCCGGCGGCGGCACTGCCGGCGTGCTCAGCTTGCTTCGGCAGGGGGGGTGGGGTGGGGTGGTGTCCTGCGCTCCCCGGGGAGGCTGGGAGAGCAGAGGAGCAGCGCTGGAAAGGTTTCCTCCTGCCTGTCCAATTCTCTCCGCCAGCAAGGGCGAGTGGTGAAGAAGGGGATGCTCGCGCTTCCTGAGGAGCTAACAGCTTTACGGGTGCCGTCTCGGCGGGGGATGCGCCGGGGGGAGCGCCGTCCTGCCCCTGACGGCCCATCAAGGTTAGTGGCAAAGCTCGGCAGCGCGAGGCTGTTTTGTGTTGAACGTTTGGCTTTGGTGGCGGCGTGGTGTGGGTAAAGATCATCCCAACAGCCAGGCGCCGGAGCTGGAGGTTGCCTTTAAAACCCAGAGGGTCCTCAAGAGCCTCGTGTGGGTTAGTGCCTCCTGGGGAGAGGAGAAGAGCTGCTCTGACAGCCTTTGGTTCGTTTGGGGAGCGTTAACTAGAGACGAGGGAACCGGGTAAGAAGTGACTAATAGGATGAAATGGCACCGTCGGCTTCCACAGCTCGGTTCTCTGGACAAACGTGGTTTCCCATCTGTTGTTTGCGTTGAAGGAGATGAGTTTGGGGGTTGGTTCCTCTCGCTCGCCAGCAAACGAGCAAGTTGATTGTTTTCTGGCAAGCGTTAGCGGGATGAGGACTGACGGCTCCGGTGGCTTCCCCTTCTGGGCAGGAGTGCTGAGGACTAGATTTTATTTGTATTGACACGTTTGAAGATAAAGATGAGCATAAGGTGGCCTTTTTCAGAAGTGCCTCGGTGACCACGTTCCCCTGTCAATTAAGTGCCGAGACGCTCCTAATTGTACAGTCCCTCTGGAGCCGTGGATTCTCCTCAAACTGTGCTTTAGGTTTGGACCAGGAAGCTTCAGCCCACGCTGCCTGCATGTTTGCGTCCGCCTCCTCTCCACCTGGCCGCACGCGTGAATTTTGGCAATGTCTTGACGCGCAGCCTGGCCAGGGGCGCACGACGGCTCCTTCACCCTGAGCCACTTGTGGTCCTCCAGAGGTGCCAGAGGAGACTTCACCCCCTGACGTTATCCGTTTTTCCCCCGCCCCAGGCCAGACCCTGGCTGGTACACCGCATTGCAGCCTCCCATGGGATGCTTTGCAGGCTTCTCATTTCATTTGCACGCGGGCTCCAAACAACAGGGGCTGTTTTTTTCCTACCCTCGACGTGCGAGCTTCATGGCAAGCTGCCTCTGCATTGCTACAGGAGAAATCAGCAATAGTTCTGCTTAAAAAAAAAAGCAAAACAAAACAAAAACAACCCAAAACCAACCCAAACCCCACCAAACCCCCAAAAAACCAACCCAAACCCCCAAAACTTTAGAATAAGGCATATATTTGTGTTTGTCATCCATTCCACCAGCCAGTCTGCGATGGTGTGGGAAGTCTTCTCCATGCGTTATGTTTAGCAATTTTTTTTTTATTTTTTTTTTCATGTATCAGCAGCTCTTCCAGGATCTGCTGAGCTTCCCTTGCTCTCCTACAGCGATTCCCACCTCCTGCCTTCCCGGCAGCGTCCTGGCTCCCCGCTGCAGCTCGCTGTTCCCTCTCTCCTCTAGCCGTGGGCTGCCTTTAGCACTGCCTCTTCTCTCGGATGGGGATGTCGCTTTAATTGCATGGTCCATGGCTTTGGCAGATTTCAGCGTGACAATGTAAAACGCAAGACGTGCCCCCTCCACCCCCCCTGCCCTGCCATGAAGAGCTCTTCTTGAGCAGATCCGGGAGGCATGGGGAGGGGAAGGGACGTTTCGCTGACTGGTTGATTTCATGACATGAGGGTTCTTCATCTGCAGGCAGCGCTGATGAATTGGAGGCACGTAAGGACACCCTCGGGCAGGTCACCGGCAGCTCTAGGGAGAGGCCAGGCTGTTGCAGCCTTCCTTCCAGGATAAGCCAGTAGCACCCATTAATGCCACCCTTCTTCATCCAGTCAGTGGTCCTGGCATTGAGCCCTCCCTGTTAGCCTGATTAACACAGTACCTTCGTTACCCAATTCCAGCTTTGGTTATTTTTATACTCGTCTAGTCCTGGCTGTAGTGGTGCCTCCGAAAGGCAGAGGAGGGAGCTGTGACCATGGCCCTGGGGTGCATCTGCTTGGGGGTTGGCTTCGTGAGAGGTGGCTCTGGGGCAGGTGCCTGCTTGGGGCTTTCGGAGTCGAAGAGCTCCTGCTGA
>NW_009649934.1:3018845-3059548 GCF_000708025.1 Charadrius vociferus
TTTTCATGATTTCCGGTTTTGTAGAATGTTAAATACACATGGTTTAGGCAACTTGGAGAAAACCCATGTTCTTCTTCTCTGATTTCCTGTGAACTTGGCTTCTCAGCTAGCTGTCCACCCTGTTGTCTCACACCAGAAGAGGAGGATGGGTTGTATCTTCTGCTGAACAAGGTTTGTTGTGCTCAAAGTGGTCCGCCTCGGTGGGCATTGGCTGTGCTTGACTTGAGGTGACTTGGGAGCTGTTCTTCCCAGCCGAAAATAAGCATTTAAAACAAGTCAGGTGGACTGTGCTCCTGACGTGCCCAATGGCCTCCTTCGATACAGGGTCATAGAGCTAGCAAGGTCAGGTGGCTTTGGCTACGGTGAAGTGTTGTGAATGGGTAGAGCTGGTGAGGAACCATTCCGTCTCAAGTCTCCGAAGTCTTAAATATGATCATCTAATGCTCTCCTATTCTCTGTGGTTTGATTATTTTTATGTAGTAGGATAGCATCCTGGGTGACCTCCAAATGGTCCAAAATAACCAACCCTCAGCAAAGACAAAGTTATTCTTCATTATAATCCTACGTTTTGGCTTGAAGAGATCTTGGACGTTCAATTAAGAATTCTTTCTGCTTACAGCTCATTTTAAAGCTTCTCCTATCTATTGCAAAGGCTGAACTCTATACTTAGGACACTTTTAGAGCTGTATTGTCTTACCTCAGGAGAACAAAACAACCTGCCCATTACCAGCACTCCCTTGCATCTCCAGGTAACAAATCCACGGGACGGACTGTTTCCACAGCTTCCTAAAATAGGTGGTGTGAGAATAACTTTAGAAGCCTTGTAAGCGCAAGCTGTCTCTATCGTTTCAGATCATTTTTATCTGGGTTTTTTTCTTGGTGTTTTTTCTAGAGGGATCGGGGCACAAAGGCATTTTATAAATGGGATTTTAAAACTTGACATTTAGATTTGAAAAGGTAGGATAGGACACTGCTCAATTAAATATGTGATATTTGAGTTGCTGAGAACACCGGTGTCAGTAAAGCTGTGTTTTAAATGCTACTGGCGAAGATGCTTTTGAATATGTGTAGATTCCTGTCTAACATTTTTTCTTTTTTTTTTTTTTTTTTTTTTTTTTTTAAGGAAATGCTGATTGGAAAGTTTTCGTTCTTAATGGGATTTGGAAATGGTCGGTGCTCACAGCTGCAGGGCGGCATCGAGGTGGGGGGGGAGTGGGGGGAAGGCAGAACTGGCAGCGGTGACCCGGCAAGCGCTGCAGGTCGTAGACCCGTCCGGACATTCAGGAATAGCAGGATTTGGGAGTAAGGCTGGTGGTCATGGGTGTGTTGGGCGCTGCGTGCGGGGCTGGGGCAGGTCTGGGTGTCGGATGCAGGCATACCAAATGTCAGCAAAGACAGGGTGGTTCAAACTTTCAAAGCTTTTGAGATCAGTATGGGTATAAAATACCCTATAGATGGAAGAAGCTTTACCGCCCTAAGTCTTCTGCTGAGCCCAACAGCATGTGTATAATTTGCTTTAATGGTTAGAAACATCTGCTGTTAAAAGTGATGCTTAATATATTTGGCTTCCATTTCCAGTCATTAGTTCTTTTTATGCCTTTTTCTGCCTAATTAAGAACCTTTTAGTACCTGATATTGTTTCCCCTGAATGTGCTGCTATGTCGTAATCAAGTCACTTCTTAATCTTCTCTTTGATAAACGAAAAAGATCAACCTCTTTAATTCTCTCATTTCAGACATTTTCTGCATCCCTGGAACCACTCTTACAGATCCGGTCTATATCTCCCGCGGTGTTTTACTAATCTCCTTAAAATGTCGGTGTGGAACCGTTGAGGGCTCTGGAAGGAGTCCCTCGGTGCTGGAAGAGGAGGCTGAGCCACCTCCTCACTCCTACCTCCAGCTCTGGGCTTCCCGCACGGAGCGAGCGCAGGTTTGCCAGGCAACAGAGACTCGTCTTGGTCAATATTTAGCATTTTTACCAAAATCTGCTGTGTGTGAGTTGTGGTAGCCATAGTGAGGTATTTAAGCAATGGCCAATCCTTGTTGTCTCCTAGATCAGCCGGGTAACTGGTCTGAAATCCCTTTAGCGTATTCACTATTCATATTTTACAGTGCTTTTTTTTTTTTTTTTTTTTTTTTTGTCAGCATGTCACGCATTACTAGGTCAAAACACCTTTTGGACATCCAGGATATTGCTTCTGTGCATTACTGATATCAAACGTTGCAGAGAATGAAATCAGGTTTGCTTGCCGTGACCTATTTTCCCTAAAACCACGTTGACTGCCGTATACGCTTGTCCTTCAGTTCCCTACTGCGTGAATCCAGCGTTGTCTTTCTGTCTTGGACAGTTGTCTGGTTAGCCATCCCCTTCAGGCCATACCTTCACCTTCTTGGATACTCAAGCAGAAGACTCTTCCAGACTTGTAAAATTTCCTCTTGAAAGTGAACATCAGCACGCAGCAGTTTTCTTAGCTCTCTTAGATCTCTTGGATGCAAAATTATTCAGATCTGCCAAATTTAAATATCTTCTGGTGCTGGTGGATGTTGTTGAATGTTCTTCTCGATTGCTAATAAGTTGGAAACGCTTCCTCCTCGTAATGAGTGCTATCCTGCTTCTTCCCAAATGTTCAATGATAGTAATTAGAGCGTGTCCGCCATATCTTTCTCATTAACAACTCTACCATCTCCACGCAGTGATGAACGCTTGTCCTTTCTAGGATGGCCTTTGTCCCTAAAGCCCTCGATCAATCCTTCCTACTGCTCCCCAGGAGACTTCTTCCTGAAGCTCCTTTGCTTTCATACGGCGTAAGCACTTCACAGCTTCTCTTCAGTCGGTGGATGGTGGTGTGCTGAGCTCTGATAGCGGCTGGTTTTGTATTTCTAATTGTGCCCTTCGTTTTGCACAGCAGCCACCTTCACTTTTAGCTGGTCTTGTCCGCTCTTCATTGAGGCATCAGCTTGGTTTCAGAGCTATCATCTACATCCCCATTTTCTTTGTATTTTTTAGTATTTCCCCCAGCTGGATTTCCTGGGGTGAAGGAGGTTAGCATGCTCTGAGTAGCCCATCTTGGACTATTCAAGGCAGCGCATCTTTACCTCCCCTTATTTTAGGGTATAACGGTGATTTCAGCATTTCCCACAAGGTGAGCTGGAACTAGAGTTTTCAATAATGTTGGGTTTTTCTCTTCTCGCCGATAGATGTTTCATTCTGCTAGTTCCCCAGGCTGTTACCAGTGATGAAGAAGTAGTAGGATAAATTATTCTTTTCATATTCTTGCCCCCTATTTTTTCTACTGTTTTCTGAGCATGATGGAGTCCGCAGGCAAGAAGAGGAGCGTTTAGAGGATGGCGATGCAAGCCAAGTGAGTAGTCCACCGTTTCATATGTTTCTGTCTTATTTGCCCGGTTCTCCACCAAATCAAATCAAACGCCCAGGCTTTTTCCTCCTCCTTTCTCTTTCTTCGGCGAAGGATCTTTGGTAAGACGACTTGGTCCTTCCTCTTCACTATCTTCCCTCCAGGATCCTTTGAGTTGTCTTTGATCTGTGTAATCCACACGGTGGTTGTGTCATCTGTGGTTGCATCACTAGAGGCCGGTCAGGCAATTTGTGATAATCCCAACTGAATTTACATTTCAAATGCTTGCTCTGGGAACACACCCGCCACCCCGCTATATTCCCTGCAGCTTTCTCCTGCTCCTCAGGACAGATGTTCCTCGGCGGTTGCTTACCAAGTCACCAACAGCAATTTGATGGTTCCCATCCCATCTGAAAGTCCTCTGGCTTTTTTTTTCTCCTGTCGTGGTTGCATAAACCAAGTTTATTGTGGAAAGCGAGAAAGCTCCGGTGATCGTGTTGTTCCCCAGACCCTGAGCTCAAGAAGATCCTGGTGGGCTTGTCCCTAAGCCGTATGAGTCTTGCATGGCCATGGGACCTGGGGCTGGTACCTCCAGGTGGCCGGGGAGCGATTCTCCTGCCCAAGCCTTGGCCAGGGCACCGTGCGTGGGGTGGGGAGGGGGAGAACCAGCAAAGCCGGAGCTGTGAGCTCTTTGATATTCACCAGAAGCGCTTGCTGCTCGTTAAAGCTGGCAGACAGTTGAGGGCAATCAATCGGATTCCCTCAATATTTTGTTGGGTTGTTTGGAAGTTTTATGCAGGAGAGCAGCAAAGTATTTTTCCTATTCCAGGAAAATAAGCTAAATCTTGTGCCAGGCTACAATAAACGCAGACTATAGAAAAAGAGGAGCGTGTCCGTTGCCGCATACCTTGTGGTCGTGGTCCCTTTACATCTAGATGCGAACATCCCCAACGCAGGTCTGGGAATATCTCCTCTTCCCCCAATTTCCACCTCACTGGAGGGTCTTAAAGGGTGGGTAAGGAGATTATGGGGAGAGGGAAGATTTGCATGTCTCAGATACTGGGAACTTTGTGGGGAGAGAGAATCTGAATAGAAAGGATTGGTTCTCCCTTAATCGGAGCTGACGGGGACGGAGGGCAAAGCTGACAGGATTTTGGGAGACGCTGTCCTGAAATAGAATAGTGGGAAGAAATTCCAAGGGAGGGGGGAGAAAGCAAAAATAATGCGAGGAATTCTGTATGTCAGAAGAGAAACAGCGAGACCATAAGAAAGTATAAAAACTAAAGCAGTATTTTCAGGAATTAAATGTAATGCCGCTTGCTTGGAACGGCTTGGAGAAACAACGATGCGGTGCGAAATTGCCGGGGAAAAATTGCGGCTGCTTTTCGGCTGCAGTTTGGAAATACTCGAGCGGAGGCTGGTGGGGATGGTGGCGTGGGAGCTCGGCAAGCACAGTGAAAGCAGAGCAGAGGCACAGAGCTGACGTGCAGCCAGGCTTGTGAGGTGGTGGGAAGAGCTTTGCTGGAGAGGACGAGGCGACGCGGAGCTCTGCAGCCCGGGGAGCCACCAGCTGCTGGGCAGGGGGAGGAAGGGGCATGGCGGGCAGGGGGAGCTTTGTTCGGGCACACCCCCCTTTAATTTTAATCCGTCCTTCCTAGTTGGTATGAATTTCCTCTGTTTCAGAAAGCTTTTTCTTCAAAGGCTGGGCTTTACGAGGGTTCTCCTGGGAGCAGACCTGTAAGGAGGGGTTCAGGGCACATCTGCCCCCCTTCCTGGGGAACCACCATCCCATCCCATCCCAGGATCTGCCAAAACACCCGACTGCCTCCTGTGAGCAGGAAAAGGTCCTAATGTGTCTGTGGTCGGAGTGTAGGGGGGGGAAAAACCCCTGTGGCCAGGTTATGTGCATCACCCCTGCCTCTGACCGCAGGACCAAAAGGCCGTGTGGACCTGGAGACTGGGTGAGGTGATGGGGCAGTTAACATCCCGGCAGCCGGGGATTAAACCGAACCTCAGAGGTGATCCTGTGCAACTTGTTGTAGGTGACCCTGCTCTGGCAGGGGGGTTGGACTAGATGATCTCCAGAGGTCCCTTCCAACCCTGACCATTCTGTGATCCGTAACACTGGGATGGGGAGACAGCTTCCAAAATGACAGGCGGGAAAAGCCCCCGTCCCGTGGGGTGCGTGCTGGCTCGTGGGGCGCGCAGGGGCTGGGAGCTGCCGGGTGCCGGGCTCTGCCTCCGCTTAGTCCTGGATGCTGCTGCGCTTTTTGGGAATGCTCTGGTCTTTTTTTGCCACCTTAGTTGCTTGTCTTGGAGAAATCATCAGGCGGAGCCGGTTGTCCTGCTGACTGTGCTATATACGTTAATATTTGCACAGCCGCTGAGCATCCTGGGGGTTCCTCGTATGGGAAGGCTCACAGCTTTCATACGGCCTCTTTAATTAACTTAATTCAGACGTTAGCGTGTCTCTCGAGGAGGGCAGGGGGGAATGTTTCATTTATCACCACTTAGCCAGGGAGCACTGTATTTTTCATTTGCATCCAAAAGTTCATCATGGCCAGAGTGAGGATTAACCGTTTGCTCCCCAGTGGGCGCTTCTCCCACTCAGCAGCGCGGACACATGGTGCGAGCAGAACACGCTTCCTGCTGCCCCTTGTGGGCTGTAGGGCCACATTTTCGGGTGGGATATCCCCACCACTGCACCGATTCTGGAAAAAAGCCATCTCTGCTGGCCCCCAGGGAAGCATCGGGCATGTCACAAGGGCTTTTTCCTCGGGAGGTACCTGGGGCAGCATCCATCTGTAGAGCTGTGCTGGACCTCCTGCCAGCCCTCTGCTCCTGTCAGAGGCTCTGAATGTTTTCCGTGCTAGCCCTGGTTGCCAAGCAGGAGGGAAAAAAAATGGGATTTAGGGAGGTGGTGGTGCTGGGAGCCCTTGGAAAGGCTCCTCTCCCCCAGGAGAGCAGCACGAAGCGCGCTGCCTGCAGGCAGAGCCTCGTGGCTAGCAGGAGCTTTGCAGCAAAAGCCTTGGAAGCAAACCAAGGCTAATTAAAGCTTGCTTTTGCACTGGCGTGTCGTGCCGTGGGTACCTGTGACAGATGGGGTCTGGTCGCCGTGACTGTGAGATGCTTTTCGTGAAGAATGTGGTACCAACATGTTTTTTTTCCTGGGAGTTGACGCCTCGTTCCTATAGCTACGTAGGGTTTGATTAGGGGGACCTCAGGGTGTGCTGGGGCTACCTGTGTGCAGCCATAGCCGGCCCCACGGCTCACTGCCCGTGTCCTCTCCTTGTCTTGCAGGTGAAGGAATGGTTGTGCTTGAACTGCCAGATGCAGCGGGCGCTGGGGATGGACATGACCACCGCTCCTCGCTCCAAGAGCCAGCAGCAGCTGCACTCTCCTTCGCCGTCTCCCTCCCACTCCCCGGCCAAGCACCCACCGCCCCCGGGCGCGGATAAGTCCCCGCAGGCCGCCCGTACCCTCCCGCCCGAGCCATCCAAACCTCAGCCCACGACGCCGCAGAGGGAACCGCACGGCCAAGGCCAGCCGAAACCTCAGGAGCCGGCCAGGTCCTCCCCGCAGCATCAGCAAGCCAAGCCTTCTTCCTCCGAGCAGAGAAAGCCGGCAGGAGACGTGGGAGCAAAGCCTGCCACCCCGGCCCCCGGGGCTGGAGCACAAGAGCAAGCCCAGGAGGGGCTCACGGGGAAGCTCTTCGGCTTTGGGGCATCCCTCCTGACCCAGGCGAGCACCCTCATGTCGGTCCAGCCAGAGGCTCCCCCTCCAAGCCAGCCTTCACCTGGCAAAGTGCCTCCAAAAATCGTCTTCAGCGATGCCAGCAAAGAAGCTGGTCCCAAAGCCCCGGGGGCGCAGGGCCGAGCTGGTGCCGCGCCGGCCGCGAAGCCGGGCAAGGCGGAACAGGGCGTCAAGCCAAAGGAAGTGCCGAAAGCAAGGGTCTCGTGCCCCCTCTGCAAGGCAGAGATCAACGTGGGCTCCGGCGAGCCCCCCAACTACAACACCTGCACGACCTGCCGGCAGCAGGTCTGCAACATGTGCGGCTTCAACCCCACACCTCACCTGGTGGAGGTAAGGGGGCTGGTGGGGGCGGGCGACTTCGGAGCCGAGGGTGGGTCCTCTCTCCTCACTTAAAATGAAAAAAAGTCTGTGTGTTTTCCCTTAAAGGTTTACAAAAGCCTTTAAGAAGCTGCTGAAGCCAGGTGACTTCCCAGGGAAGCCCCAGTGCTGGAGGCAATGATCCTCCACCTCTTGACAAAGACATGGATCTCATATGTGTGCACTGATTTCATGCTGGTTTCACGTGAGGAGCGGAGCAAGGGATGGCCATTGTTCGGGGCACCCCCAGCAGTGCCCACTGCTCCCCAAAGGTGTCCAAGGGTGAGGAAATAGAAACAGGTCGTGCAGGTACCAGAGTCACCAACAAGCATCCTCCTCTTGGTGCTGTGGATGGATACCTTGACCAGAATCACAGAATCTCCTAGATTGGAGAAGACCTGTAAGATCATCTAGTCTAATCATTAACCTATCACTGACAAGCCCAACACTAAACCATGTCCCTAAGCACTATATTATCTACATGACCCTTAAATACCTCCAGGGATGGGGACTCCACCACTGCCCTGTGTAATGCGTTCCAATGCCTGATGACCCTTTCAGTAAAGAAATTCTTCCTCATATCCAGTCTAAACTTCCCTTGGTGCAACATGAAGCCATATCCTCTTGTTCTATCACCTGTTACTTGATAGAACAGGTCGACTCCCACCTCTCTGCAACCTCCTTTCAGGTTTGGGCTGAGGCTGGTGAAGGATGTTCTGCATCCTCAGATGGTGAGGGTGCAAGGGGAATGGTATGGGTGGGGAAAGTGCCAGTACCTCAACAGGATTTCAAATCAGCTGTGGTTTGCTGCCCTCTCTAGAGGGCAAAGGCCCCACTACATTGTGCCTGGGTGCAGGGCAGGGGAGTGGGCTGAGCAGAGGATGGATGTGGAGAAGTTCACGGTGCCGTTTGGATGTGAATTGACTATCATACAACTTGCTGGGGTGGAGTGCAAGGAAAGGAGGAGGAGGCTGAGGTGGGGTGGTCTGATGTCCGCCCGGTCTCACCAGCTGTAGTGTAGGAAGTCTCTGAATTGTTGTCATGCCCACCCAGATCATCTTCCCAAGCATCAAAAAGGCACCTTAGCCGACTCTAGCCACCAACATCTGGAGAGGAGAGTGGATACTGCAACTGGGGCTCAACTGGAGCATCCTCCTACCTCTTCCTTCCCTTGCTAGCTAGTGAGGGAGATCCTCCAGGCCCTCAGTTGAAGTCTAGACCCTCACTCCCTCTTCTACATGTGATTTGAGACCCTTATGAGAGGAGGTCCAGGTCTTTCTACTAGAAATGCTGCATCTTGCAGCCAGTAAGACACAGAATCGATATCGTCAGCACATGGAAAAGTTAATGGGGACTTTAAATGACCAGAAGTAGGATTGTTAATCTTGGCTCCGGTCCACGGCAGATAATTACATTTTATGTCCCTAACTCCTCCCTGCAGTTTCAATTACACCCAGTAATTTTCTCCTCTTCCTGAAGCTGCTGCTGTTCATGGTCACGTTCGCAGCAGCCGAGAGCTGCTCTCCCAGAACGGCGTGCAGCCTGCGCATGGAGGTGTGAACCAGCACCTAGTTATATTTCCATGTCCATCAGGTGGCCACCTCCTCGGCCATAATGCCATTTTCAATGGAAACGCTCTGCTCGTTGCTCCTACCACTGCTTCCTTCCTACCCTGAGGGCTCGGGTGAGAAGAGAAGGTGTCCAAACGTTGTGTAGTCCCTTGGGTAGGGCTGAAGGGTGTTGGTGTGCCCTTGGGCAGCAGTGTTTTTCCAGGTTTCAGAAAGCTCATGAGTTGGTGAAATGGCTTTAATGTGATCCCCTTGGCACCTGCCTGTTGATTAATTAATTAGAGAATTAGTTTGGGCTTGGGTTGTACCCAATAATGTGGTGCTCTCTGCAGGTACCATGGAAAGGTGGCTGAGGGACAGGTGGGCTCTCCCCAGCGCTTGTCTCCAGGGTCACCCGCTGACCCCTGCGATTGAATTTCAGATTTTGAAGGCCGAAGTCTGTCGTGGCTCTCTCAGCTTTTGACTAAACACCTGTGGCAAACTCACTCTTGCGTATCCGTCTTAGTTTCTTGCTGCTGCTCATCACTGCGATATCCACATGCCTTCATGTAGAGTGAAGACGCACAGTGACGTCCCACCTGGGCTTTGTGGTGTCTTGGACTTTGTTTCTCTTTACATAGAAGCATTTTCCAGCTTGGAATAGACGAGCTGGTTTGTGGGATTTATTCTTTAAGAGTTGAGGAAGAAATGCAAGACTTGAGCTGTGAGTGTTCTTAACGAAAACTTTTTGAGGAAAGGAAAACATTGCAAGACGTGTTAGTGCAGTCGGGCTTTAGGTTTGCTTGGTCTTCTGAGAGAATTGCTCTGTGGTCTGCTTCTCTTTTTGCCCGCAGCTCACGTGAGCTTGTCCCGAGCCCCGAGATTTCACACAAATAGCAAAACTCACCCTTTGAAGCAGTGAGGCTTGATCCATTAATTGCTTTACGAATTAGGACCTTGACTGTAAACTGTCCTTGGAAGTTGCTCGAAAACTAATGAGGAGACTTGAGCCTGCACCTGGTATGTGCAGGGAAGCGCGAGCTGCGGGTGAGATGGGCAGCACCCTCTGTAGGTACCGCTGGAGCCTGGGCAAAGTCTTGCCCCCTGGCTTCAAGTGGCGTGAGTCACTGGGAGGGAGAGGCCATGGGCCACGCTGGCCTGGTTTTTGGAGGAAGGACGGAGTTTTGCAGCAAAACGGTGCTAGAAGAATGCGTTTTCTGCAAATAAAGTTGTGTCATCGCAGCTTTGTTGCAGAGTTGGAGGTGGGCTGCATGTCACTATAGTTTCGTAGCAAAACCACATAACCATCTTGGGAGGGAAAAAATCGTAAAGAATGTTTGCATCCTCATACAGGACAAGTATCTTCACTAACGAGGTCATCTCCGCTGCCAGGGAGGCACTAATGAACTTGCACTGAGGGAGACTGCTCTCCCTGTGTTGGTGCGGGTTGTCACAGCTCGGTGGGAAGCGTCACCCAAACTGAGTGATTGAGTGGACTCGTATTTGTCGGGGGGCTGGATGACCCCAGGTGTGAGGTAGGAACTGGAGGGCATGCTGGCAGCACCGCTTTTCTGGGGAACCCAGGGTCCTTGATGGCATCATGTGTACTGCTGAGGGCGAAGAGCATCCTAACACCCACTGTCTCTAGTGCTTCAGCATGTGCTGACTTCCAAATTCATCGCGGCTGTTGAGGAATAGTCCTTGCAAGTGGCTGAGGTGGATCTCGGAAGGAGCATGTGGCCAGAGCGGGTCTTTGGGCAGGGGATGGGGAGGTATGGAGGAGCTGCATGCTTAGAGAGACCCCTTGAGATGTCCTAGCCTGCAGGTGGAGGTGAGACCGTGTTAGGCTGTTGCATGCCGCTGGAAGCAGACCTCCTGCTGGATGTCTGTGTGTGTTTCTGCCTTGTGGATGGGTGACCAGTGGGACGTGACAGGTCCCAACTAGCTAGACACACAGTCAAGATCAGGAGGGGCAACTGGTCGAACCTCTGGGCCGCTCTCGGCATCGGAGGGGTGCGGGAGGTGTTGCTGTCTGACGATCGCTGTTATGAAATGGGGAGAAGAAAATCAAGAGCAAAATGCAGAAAGCGGTGAGAAGGCTTTTGCTTCTACCTGTAGCCCCCTAAAACTTCTAATTTCCGTGGAAAGATGCGTTATTATTTACCCGGGGTATTTTCAGCCCCATCCCACTCTTGAGCTAAAGATGGAATTGGAGGCTCTGGGTCTCTGTCGTCCCCTCCCACCCTCCGCAGCCGCCTGGGGAGGTATCCAAGGAGCTGCCTCCTCCCCAGCGCTTCGTTCAGCTGAGCACACTTAAACCTAGCAAAAGAGAAGAAAATACGAAAAGTGCTTTTTTTTTTTTCCCCTGCAGAGTCACTGGCTGAGTTGTGTAGGTGTCAAGTCACCAAAGGAAAAGGGTGACTTGAGCTTCCCTCCTTGTCTTTGCACTGCTGTGGGCTGAGGGCTCCTACAGTCCAGATGAAGGTAGCTCCAAGAACATCCCACCTGTGATGGTGCTGGGTAGTGCCTCAAAGCCCAAAGCTCCCACGCGACCCACCAGCAGGGCTGGCTTTCCTTTGGCCCTGGGTCTTGGGGAACTTCTGGGCATGGTCAGAAGATGGTGGTGAAAGCTGGGAGCCTAGGACACTTCAAGAGTTGAGGTACAAGCATGGCATTTTGGCAGCTCATCCCAGAAGTGTGTAAGCTGTGGTGGCCCATGGTGCTGCTGGTCATCCACAGCCTCCAGAGAGAGGAAGCCCAAACGTGTGCCTGACCTCCACTTCTCTTTCTTGCTTGCCATGATACACGTTACCCAGCTTTAAATAAGTTGTTTATATGAATTAACAGAAGTACAGGTGCATGGAGCTTCCTCCCACCTCATCACACCTCCTCCAGGAGCCAGCTCCTGGGAACAGCACCATCAGCTGTTCCCACCAAGTCAGATCTGGCGCTTTGGGGCTCTCCCAAATTCCCTACAGGCTCAGCCTGGTGACATGCAGGCAGGAAAGAGGTTTCCATTGCAGGAAAACATTGCTGCATTGTTGGGCCATTTCACTGGGGATTTAAGAAATCTTGTCTTGTCATGGTTTAACCCCAGCCAGCAGCCAGGACCAGGCAGCCGCTCACGCAGTTCTCCCCTTTCCCCCAGAAGGGCAGGGAGAAAAGGAGGGGAAAGGAAAGAGGAAAAAAAACCCAGCTTGTGGGTTGAGATAAAGACAGTTTAATAGAACAGTGACAGAAAAGGAAAAATAACAATAATGGTAAAAGAACATACAAGACACAAGTTACTCTGACCACCCGGTAAATTGGTCAATTGGCTCCGTCCAGAGCAGTGATCATGAGTAGCCCCCACCCCACACTGACCCCATTTATATACTGAGCATGAGATCTATGTTATGGAATATTCCATTGGCCATTCCATCCTTCTGTCTGTGCTCCTTCTCGGCTTCCGTGGGAAGCTGAAAAAGGTCCTTGAAAAATATAAACATCACCTGGCAATGGCTAGAACAATATGCATTATTGGCATTCCTTTGGTACCACATCTGAAACACAGCACCCCCTAGGAGGGAAAAAAAAAAAAAGAAAAAGAAAGTACCTCTATCCCAGCTGAAACCAACTCATGGCTGTGTACAGCAGAGTCTAAAGCAGACACTGATCTGGCAAGAGCTGGCGTGGAGTGTGATTGCCCTGCGCTGCGCGATGCTCTCCTGGTAACCCTGACTGACCCCAATTGACTCCAGGGGTTTTGTATTAAGGAACGAATGAACTATGCATGTCGTGTTACTAAAGGAGCGTGGCAGGAGGCCCCTTTGCCTAATTAACCAGCCTGAAACAGGAGCGGGGACAAGCGTGGTTGCAGAATGCTGCTGACCCCTGGGTGCCAGGTTGCGACCTCCAACGGGTGCATTACCCTCAGGAAGGGCCTCTTACTGATGTGTGGTACTTGCCACACCACATCCAGCTCCTAAAACTGCATTTGTTTTCTTGCTTTCCCCACGCACTACAAAAAGCATCCTTTTTATTAACACTTGTGTTGTCACAGACATGCTTTATCTCCCTATCTGGTCTCACCAGTCAGCGCTGTTTGCTCCCTTATTGTATGCGTATATAATATATTATGTGCATATCAGGTGCATTATCCTGGATGTGATATCACACGTCAACGAGATGCAGGAGCAGCGTTCGCTTGAGCCCTTCTGTGGGACACGTTCCCCTTCCACCACTCCCCTTGTACCTGCAGCCAGGCAACAAACAAGCCCCTTCCCATGGATTTCTTGCCAAGAGCTTATGAATCACCGTATCCAATGCTTTTCGGAAAGCCCTGGGTGTCTCTTTCCATCACACTCCGAGACCTCCCACTGGGCAAAATTGGTCCCCGAGCAGAACAGCTCCCCGGGGTGCGATGCTGCACGGCTCGGGCGCGAGATGCCGCCGGCGCGCGTGGGGCCGAGCCTGCCCTACTTGCAGAAGCATCCGCAGCGGCTCCTGCGCCCGGCTGCAAGGGAGGAACGCCTGCGAAAAAGGGAGCTCAATTAGATGGGGAGGGGGGAGGAAAGAAACCTCCGCGAGATCAGCCTTTGTGCAGAACAGGGTGTCGCTGCCGGCAGCTGGAGGAGGGCGGCTGAGGAAAGGTCTTGTGCTGAAATTATTTTGGTTTTGGCACATAAATTTCATAGAAACGAGGGGGGGAAAAGTGAGCGGGGAGGAGCGTCGGGCTACTGCCTCGACTGCCCTGGCTGCAGGGGGGAGCCGGGAGCCACCAGCCTGTGTTATTGCCTCCCTGCCCCCTTCCCGAGGGTCCGTGCTCTTGCTGGGAATGCAATTAGCCCGTAGCTCCTGGCCAAAGAGGATTAGCCGGGTTAAGAGAGTGTTTCCAGCTCAACCCTGTCCCGGCACAGAAATCCCGGCCCCGATCTGGTGTCTGGGGCTGCGAACGGCTCCCGGGCGGCCCCACTGCCTCCTTCCAGGGGGGAAAAGCGGGATACGGGTGCCGTAAGGAAAAACCTGCCTCCTGCCCCGCGGGATGCGAGCAGCGCCTGTGTCAGGGATGCAGCGCCCATGTCGGGGATGCAGCGCCCCGGAGAGCCCCGTGTCCATCCTCCGTGTGATGCTCTACGTACAAAACCCTTCCCAAATTGCCGCCCGCCTGCGCGTGGCCATGGGGCGGGTGAGTGACAAGCAGGGACAGGGGGCTCAAAGTTTGCAGGCGTCGTTTTTCCATAGGAATCCAGGTCTTGTTATTCCTGCCGGGCTCAGAGAGCCAAAGGGTACCGACGGACACGCTCTGCGGCCCCTGGTGTAGCAGGGAGCAGCTGTTGTCCGTCACCCCTTTGAGGCTGTTTCCCCTGAAATCGGGTGTCCTGGAATGACAGCTTGGCAGGGTCCCCGGGGCTCGGCTGGGTGCGGGGACAGCCACGTCCCCTCTCCGGGGACAGGAGGAGGAGCGAGGTGCCACACTGGAAAGGTGGGCAGGGGGTCAGACCCCGGAGGTTGCAGCGGGGGGAAGAGGTATCCAGAGATGCGGGCTACAGCGTGTAGTAATTTCTGTGTTTCTCCTGATTTTTTTCTGTATAAGTCATGATTTTTTTTTTTTTAAACAAAAAACACCCCATCCCCAGGGGTATAAATATTCAGGTCAGTCGCATAAACTTAAGTCAAACCGAGAGCGCTGCGTATGACAGCGCGAGACGAAGTCGGCTTCGCCGGCGTGAGCCTTCAAATCCCTTTACGGGTTGGTAATTAACAGCTCGCTGTGACTCAGGAGTTTTTCTGTGCTGCTTAACCCACTGTAATTAAGTCGGCTCCTGCTGCTGGGCTTGGCGATGCCGGGCTCCCCACGGGCTCCTCCGGCGAGCGCGGGGGGCTGAAGTGGGGTCAGTGGTGATGTGTGACCCGGCAGAGTAGTCTGACTTAAGAGTGGAGTCCCATCAGATGGGTGGTGCACAGCATCCATGGGTGTCCCACCTATGCAATCCATGTTTCGGTGGCTGTTGCAGCCCCCTCTGGACCCCACTGCTGTTTTTTCTGTAGAACCCCATTGGATGTTACCTCCAGGTCTGCTGCAGGTTCTTTTTTCTGCTGGTCATGTCTTTGGAGGTTCTTAGACTACTCCAAATGCAGGGCTTCGCCTTGCTGAGCCTGCTCTGAGCTTCTGGCCACTTAGAAAATTATCTTAGGAACCGCTGTTCCTGTCTTTAATCAGAAAAAACCCCCAAACCCAGAGCTCCAGATTCCTTTCCTCCTTTAGATGCAATTATATTATTAATGGACAAGTGTCAGCCGCATGTGAACCCTGCTGATTAATGCTTGGGAGGAAGCTGCTGCCCGCGCCTGCAGATTGTTTTCAGTGGTTCGTAAAACCAAACTATTTATTGGGAGGGGTGACAGTGGCTGAGTGAGGTAAGGGATTTCTGCCTTCCTCGCTTCTAAATGAAGATGTATTTTGAAGTGGATGATGCTTCCCTGATGCCAGGCTGTTTTTCCAGAGCATATTTGCTGTGCCCTAGGACTTGGAGCCGCTGCCTGTTGTATTGCTGTGCTCCTGGGCTAGCAAGCTGCCTGGGCCAGCAGTGCCAAGGTGTCCTCCCAAGCTGTCCTGCCGGCAAGGCCAGCAGGTACATCAAGAACAAAGCCCGAGTGCTCACCATGGAGCAGCCACTGTAGAGATTTGGGCTTACAACAGGGAGCCCTTTGGCTTTTGGGGCGTCAGGATTGCTGCTGTGGACCAGCCCGTGGTGCTGGAGGTCAGGTGGGTGCCAAGGTAGATGCAATACCTGGGTCTCCACTGTAGATGTTCTCAACAGCCCCTAAGAGCGCAAGCAGCTGCTCTACCAGCTCTTGGAGCCAACACCTCGCTGCGGGGTGGGTGGCCACCCACACCACTGCCAAGGTCCCACAGCCCCCATGTGCCCACCGCTGCCCAAGCATGGCAGCCCGCTCCCAACAAGTGGCCAGGGTGATGAAGAAGACCCACTGGCCAATATTCTCCAAGAGGATGCTGTGGGCAAACCTGCAAGACCTGATGTCTTGCCGTGAATTGTAGCAGCATCGCTTGCTGCCGTCGCTCCTGCAGAAGGGGACGAGGTGAGTGGGTGGGCACGAGGTGGTGCCTACAAACCCTGGGGGCAACAGGGGGGCTGCTCCGGCTCCGCTGAGCCGGTCCGGCGACTGCTGCTGGTGGAAGGAAGGCTCTGCCCGTTCCTGCCACCGCTCAGGCTGGGAATGCGGAGGGCGACTGGTATTGTCCCATTAGGCAGCAGCGTGGATTTAGTTCTGCTTTAATTGATGGTGAAACTTCATCGGTGCGGTATTGACCACAGTGTTTCCTAGAAAGTGCCAAGGGATAGTTTAGGGAAACACTTTTAGCCCATATGACATGGATAAGTCTTCATGCCAGCTCTGGTCCCCTGCTAAGCTTTGATTGCTTTTCCCAGCAGACACTTATTTTGGTAGGTGTTGTAAATCTGCTTCTGTGAGGTGGTGGTATTCGGTCCATGAAACTTTCATGACACAGATTCATGCTTCAGAAATCCGCTCAAGCCATCCTTGAGTAGATGGAGGGGACTGCGACCTTGCGGCGGGGACGTGGAGACAGATGTACAGGGCTATCGCTGCGAGAGGATTTGATATTCTCACGAGTCGGGTGCCATGAATATTAAAATTCATCAACCTGGGAAGGGCCTGAGTAACTTTCCATCTTCCGACTGAGGTTTCACAGTTTGGAGCCACTCTGGGAAAGGCTGCGAGAAGATCAATAACTGCCCTAAAGCGCCTTCTTAGGGACTTTCTTGACCTTGAGAAGCTTTGAAAGGAGTTACTGTTGTACACATGAAAGGTTGAAGGCAGCAAAAAATAGGCAAAGTATAGAGGCACAGAGAGGGAGCAGGACAAGCTAAAGCTGTCATGGTGTTTTATGGACATCAGAAAGGTTTTTATAAATAAGTGCTGGAGAGCAAAAAAACCCAGTTCATTCACAAAATCCGGGTGCACCTGGTTCTAGCACAGGATTTTCTGCCTTTGCTCTTCATGTCAGACCCAGCAGCTGGTGGGGTGGCCGTGGAGCCTCGTGCCTCTCTGCTGATTTGGGCAGTGTCACCGATGTCCGCTGCAGGATCAGCCCAAGAGATGTCCTCGTAACTCTTCACATGAGCCCCACTCACCGGGAGTTGATGCAGACCTCAGCGGACACCTTGTTCAGGCAGGTGGCTGGCGTGGGGACAAAGCGAGAGGTTCCTGTGGCATCCTCCTAAAGGTGTGCCAGATGCAGGGAAGAGCAGGACGTGCTGGAGGAAAGCAGGAGAGGAAGAGTGTGATGTTACAGGGGAGGTGGGGGAGCTCTCAGCGGGATGGAGACAGCCTGGACCCTCGTTCTTGCTCCTGTCATGTCTTGTTTTGAATGATGAGTAGCTAAAGAAGCTCAGGAGGAGTTCTTAGTGCAGGAACTGGTACCCACCATCAGTTGTTTATCGCTGTCTCTGTCCTGGCAGAGGTGGTGGTGGGATCAGAAGGGGCTGGGCTGGGGATGCTTGGTGGCCTCCAAACACATCATGCAGGAGTTCAGACTATTTCTGCTTTAGGGGCAGTGTTGCTTGGATCAGGTCTGCGATGTGCAGCTTGGTGGGGTGACTTGCTGGGGGCCAGTAGGACGCGGTAGTCCTGACTTAAATCCAGGCTGCTCGGTGGGGTGTGTGGGCTCCTATGTCATGAGACATCTCCCCTGCCCACAACAGGAGCCACTGGTGGAGATGGAGAACCTCTGCCTGTGGCAGACACTGCTTTTACGAAGACAAGAAGTCTGTGAAGGGGGTCAGGTTGGAGGGGACCTTTGGAGCAGGGCGCTCTGAGCAGCACCGTGGGGACTCATGGTGGAGGCACGCGGTGCCCGGGCAGGTACCAGCAGCAGATGGCGAGGCTGGTGGGACCACGTAAATCAGAGTCTCGGTCTGGAGGTGCGGTGGGCGGAGAGAGAAACAGCTCTTTTTGTTGGAGGTGGCGAGGGGATTTGGGGCTGTTCAGCTCCTGTTTCCACCCCCTGGGAGCAGGCACAGATTATCCTGATGCTCGCAGGCCATTATACAACCTGGAGCTTTCTTCTGTCTTTTTTTTAATAACATGCCACGATAGTACTTTATTTGGGAACATGTTGGGACACTTAATTGAGCGTTTAATTGGCTTTGTAACACTGGATTTCTGAGTGGGTTGGGGGGAGGCAGTTTTTGGCCAGGCTGCAGCAGAGATGCTCGGTTTTCCAGCTGTGATGGGAACATCTCAGACTGACTTTGTTGGTGTTGATCTGCCTTCCAAAACACCATCATTTCTCCTACTGGCATTTTGCAGTTGTAGCCCACAGACTTTAGCATCTATAAAGGTCCATGGAACAAAGTTAGGGTGAGGAGAGGAGCTGCCGACCATGAAGTGTGTGGGCGTGCTGGGGAAGAAGCACATGGTGATGCTGATGATGGGATTACCATCTGGATGTGCTTGTGTTGGGGATGGGCATCGCTAGCTCAGGCCAGGCTCTTGTGTTGACTCCCTCCTTCCCACATTGAAATGATTGTTGGTAAAGCCCAAAAGCAAGGCAAGCCCATGCGGGCAGCCCTGGGGCTGGAGGCACATTGATACCGTGCTGCTGAAGCAAGCCCAAACCTTCATCATTGTGTCAGGGAAGGTTGCGTCCTTCTCCAAGGGCCAACAGGACCTGAAAGACAGTTTTATGGTATCTACAACTCAACCGTTGTGGTGTTTTGCTGTGATTTAATGACATTTCGCATACTGTGTGGTTCAGCATTCAGTCCTTGCCGTGTGCGGGGATGCCCTATTTTCCTGCCTTGCACGTGTGTTGGGGTGAGCCACGCGAGGTGAGGACTATAAAATCCCATCTCCTGAGAAGTACATTGAGTGTTGGAGAAAGCGCCGCTGGGCAAGGGAAGCAAATCTATGCAAAGAAACATCATTATAAGTGTGTTTACAAGGGAACGCTTGGGGGTCAGCCAGCTGGGTGTTCGTTTTCTTTCTCCGTTTGTCGTGGTTTCACCCCAGCTGGCAGCAAGGACCAGGCAGCCGCTCGCACAGTTCTTCCCCTTCTCCCCCAAGAAGGGCAGGGAGAAGAGGAGGAGAAAGGGAAAGGGGAAAAAACCCGCATGGGTTGAGATAAAGACAGTTTAATAGAACAATAACAGAAAAGGAAAACAACAACAATAATAACGACAGAAGTCACTCTCACCACTCGGTGAACTGGTACCTTCTCAAGGTCATGGTATCATGGATACCAGCCCCCCGGCCAACCCCCATTTATATACTCAGCACGATGTCTATGGTACGGAATATTCCATTGGTCATTCTATCATTCTGTCTGTGCTCCTTCTCAGCTTCTGTAGGAAGCTGAAAAAAGTTGTTGAAAAATATAAACATCACCTGGCAACCGCTAGAACAATATGCATTATTGACATCCCTTTGGTACCAAATCTGAAACACAGCGACCGCTAGAAAGAAAATTAACTCTATCCCAGCTGAAACCAGGACGCGGTTAAATGGCCGTGGGGCTTTGCTGAAGGGAGGCAGCCTGATGCCATCAGGGCGGTGGTACTGCCAGGAGGTGTGGGATGAAGAGCTGAGCCCTCGCCGTCCTCCCTCTCCTTGAGTCTCCCTGAGTCGCAGCGTAAACTCTGGTCTCCCATCAAACGGGACCTTTCTCCCCGGCTGAAAGGGAAGCCCTGTGTAATTAATATTTTTGGGGGAATGGGGGTTCTGCAGTGCCGCGGTGCCCAGGACTCGGCAGAGCTCTGGTGCGGTGTGCCGTGCGAGCAGTGATCCGCTCGCCGGGCGATGCAGGCGGCAGCGAGGAGCAACCAGCGTGAGCCGGGGCACTTTCAACCTCTTATTTAAAAAAATAAAACCTCACAGCATGTTAAAAGCCCAAAAGCGGAATAGACCGGGGGGGTGTACCAAATGCCTGGCTGCTTCCTCCTCCTCCTCCTCCTCCTGGGCTGGTGAGCTGGGGAAGGTGGATGGTACCAGCCTGCAGCAAAAATAAATGCAGAAGCGAAATAGAAAATGAAAGCAAGCTCTTTCTTTGAAGCACGCAAAGGCTCTGAGCCCCTGTAGGTCTCTGAATGGAGATTTTGAGTGACGTTTCATTCTCATATTATCTGGGCTGATTAGCGCAACCTATTAGCGTGGCCCATGGCCACCTTGCAGCCACCTTTTGAACGATTTTTCAGACGTAGGGGTCAGGAACTGACTGGAAACACATGATTAAACGCCTTTTTGGTTGACATTTGCCACTTAACTTGAGAGGGAAATGTTTCACCAGGGACGCTTTGATTTCTGGAGGTGTGTGATCCATGCAGAAGCCGGTTGCCCATGTGGCACCCCCGGGGCAGGGGCTGGCTGGCAAACCCCCAGATGCTAAAAACTCTTTTGGTTATGTTATTTATTTATGCTTATTTTCTGCTCTCCCAAAAGAAATTCTTGGGGTGGCTCCCGGGGACCCGCATCCCGGCATGGGGAGGGGTTGGGTACCAACCCTTCACAGGCGCTTTGACACGCATCCTCCCCCCCTCCCAGCGGGTTCATCTGCTTAAAAGCCTTTTCACGCCTGCCGCGGCGGCGTCCGCTCTCCTCGGTCTTGCGGACCTTGGCTGCCTCCGCCTGCCTCTTACTCACCGAGCAGAAGAGGGAAAGACACGTCCCTGCATTTTCCGCTCCCCTTTCGTTTCCCAGCTTGCGGTGAGCCTGTTCGGTGCAGAACATCATCTCAGCCCCTGCGATTTAAAGTGAAACAGCTTCGTTTTCCTACACGCCTCTTTTTTTTTCTATTTCTTTCTTTTTTTTTTTTTTATTTTGCTATAGCATGTGCCGAGCAGCAGCTGCTCTGTTGGGCAGACCGAAAGCTGTGCTGCAGCTTCCTTGGTGCTGATACAGGATTTCTTATAAAGCCTGATGCTTCCATAGTCCCATTTTTCACGTAAGGCTGTAAACCAGCTCCTTTCCAATAATTGGAAGTGTAGGAGGGATTAGCTAGGAGGTGCGGTTATTAATGTAGGTGATTGTAATTATAAGCCGAGGCATTAACATAGATGCTCATGCTTGATCCTGCAATGATTGCACTCTTTTCCATCTTTGATTTTTATGCCGTTTCTGCTCCCGTGGGCAGCTGGAAGGGCTTGTCCAGCGCCTGGGCTGCTGCCTGTTGAAGCATTTGGTGACTTGCAAGCCCGTGGCTGTGTTTGGGGTTGGGGAAGTCCCCATAGAATCGTAGAATGGTTTAGGTTGGAAGGGACCTTAAAGATCATCCAGTTCCACCCCCCTGCCCTGGGCAGGGACACCTCCCCCCAGCCCAGGGTGCTCCAAGCCCCGTCCAACCTGGCCTTGAACATCTCCAGGGATGGGGCAGCCACAGCTTCTCTGGGCAACCTGGGCCAGTGCCTCACCACCCTCACAGCAAAGAATTTCTTCCTCATATTTAACCTAAATCTCCCCTCTTTCATTCTAGAACCGTTCCCCCTCATCCTATCGCTCCACTCCCCGATCAAGAGTCCATCTCCCCTCTTGCCTCTGCCTTTGCTCCCCGTTATTTCTGACCCCCAAAATGCTGGTGACAACTCTACCGCAGTGTTTGGGCAAGGGGGTTTCACACGTGGCACGTTCGGATGCTCCCCAGCCCCACCGTCTGTCCTGCACACCCGTGGCCGTGCCGGAGCTTCTCCTTCCCACCCGCTCGCCCTGCCAATGCGCTGCCCTTAACCTTAAATTAACGAGGTTAACCTGGGGCGCGTTGGAGAAGGGTATGATCGCCCCAGCAATATTTAGAATAAAACACTCCGTCCAATGTGCGATCGTTCCCTGAGAAAATGGGGGAATTTTAAGGTGACGTCCCTTGAGAAGCTGACAAAGCAGAGGAGGGTGCCGGGGACCGGGATGGGGAAGGGCTCCTGTGCCTCCGGAGACTCGGCCACTTTCTAAGGATATTGATTACTCTAATGCAAAATGTGTTTCTCTCTCAAAAATTTTGCCGTTGTGCAAACGCCAGCACCAAAGAGTGGAAAACCACTACCCTGGGGACATCTTCTGCCATCCCCTTTGGCTGCTCTGCGGCTTGCGAGCTATACCGTGGGCTAATGTGGGTACCTCTGGGTACCGTCCGCCTTTGGGGCTTGGTGTGTCGTGGGCTGTTTGTTGGTGGAACAGCAGACTCAAGGTTTTGTCGCATCACAATTAACTGTAGAGTTACTCGGTAATTTGCTAGAATGATTTTTCTGGGATTCCTTGGTGAAACCATTATCCTTTACCCCATTATCATTTTCTCCCTAATTCAGCGAGATCTGGCTGTAACTGGGAAGCATCTCCATCCCCCAGCACGGGCACAGAGGGAATGCCAGCACCCTTCCCTGTCCCATGTCCCCCTGGATGAGAAGCAGGACACAAAATGTAAGTTTAGAGAGGAGGGAGTGTAGCCACGGCTTTGCCGTAACCACGGGAGACTCCTTGGCTCCTGTGAGCAGGAGCCGACGTGCCTGACCTCTCAGAAAAAGGCCATCCAAAATTATTTATTATTTTGTACTTCGCCAAGAGTTCCTAAATATGAAACGGCACCTACAGAAGTGAGATCTTCTAGAAAGTACGCAAAACGAGCAATTAAAAGTAAGCAAACCCATTAAAGGGAATGCCATCACCTTCTCTCCGCATCAAGACCTCCTCCTTTTTGGGTAGGGAAAAGGTGTTTTGCAAACTAAGCGGTGGTTGGTTTATATCCCCCGGCGTGCTCCGGTCTGGTGCCGTCGCAGCCAAACACGGGTGCTTTTCCCCTGCCAGCGCCCGCCCGCCGCGGGGAGCTCAACCGCCCGTCGAAGCGACGCCGGGGAGCCGAGAGCTCAATGTCCCCCTGCCCGCACCTCGGGCTCCCAGGGAAAGCTCAGCCTGGGGAGCCGCCACCACCAGCAAAAGGGAATACAAAACTTATTATTAAAAATATTATTAGCTCCGTTTTGTGGCGGAAAGAAATGTGCTGGGAGGGGGGAGTGCTGTAGCCCGGTGCTCAACTCACCAGAAGAAATGCTTTTCCCTTCTGAGGCTGTTCCTAGAGCTGATATTAAGCGCTGTTTAGGAGCTCCTGGAAACGATTCCCCGACAAAGCAAATCGTTTCAGCTAATTAAGAACCTGATGCGAAAGCCCCAGGTAATACTTTGCAACTTAAACAACTTTCCAGGGCATTTGGAAGAGAAACGATTTTAAAGGCGCAGCTGCCAGAGTTGTTTTTCCTACGTCGGAGGGCAAAGCGGAGATCCGGGAGGACGCGGCTGTGGTTATTATGGATTCCCCTGCCCTGTCCTGCCCCGCGGTGCTTTGTCCTGCTGGTCACGGTGAACGTGAAACTGGGAAAAGGGGACAGCAGGGAGTCTTGGGCTTCACGGCTCTCGTCAGGTCCCACGTGGATGGCGTCTGCCGTGCAAAGCCTTTGGCGCCGTCTCCCCGAGCATCCTGGTAGCCGGGCTGGTGGGGTGATGTATCTGGGGGATGAAGGGGCTGTGTGGGGCAGGAAGGGGGATAAACCATCTTCTCAACATGCTCTGGAGTCCCAGCTTGGGACTACCGCTGCTAGACCGGTCCCTGCGTGCTGCTGTCGTGGTCCCCAGCTCTGCAGGGGCGCGGAGAGGAGGAGGACGAACCACGGTGCTCTCCAGAGCATCGCTGCGTTTCAGGCAGGGAAGATGCTGGGTGGCAGCCCCGAGAGATGTCCAGGCTCAGCCATGCGGAAACCCACGGTGGCGTTGGGGAAGGGAAGGGTCCCAGCTCCCCCCAGCCCCGTGGGCAGGAGGCGGTGGAGCCGAGGAACCTTCCCGGCAGCGCTGAAAGCCTCTGCCAGGGCTCTGCCTCCCTTTGCTGAGGATTATTTCAGTTCTGTTTGTGCCTCACCGAGGCCGTGCTGAGCCAACGCCAGCTGTCCCTGCCAAGCGATATTTGGGAACCAGGGCAAGCTTCTCCCCATCTCTGCTCTCCGCAGCTGTAGGTCCCCCACCAGCAAACCCCTGAGCTGCCTCAAAGCCCATCCTGGCTACCACCATCAAAACGCACCAACCCCCCTCGGCAGACCACGGGGCTTTATTTCAAAAGCTTTCTCTTCGCTTCTGCCTTGCCTCCTTATCTTCCCACGGCCATCTGCTCTGCCTGCTAAAATAAGGCGGCGTGCTGCGGACGAGGTGTGCTGCGCTCGGGGAGCTCCACGCCACCCTGCCCAGGCTGCCCCAGCACCGGCTCGGCACATGGAGACCCTGAACATCTTCGGCCATAGCCTAGGGGAAGCTGCCACCACTGAGGGTAGGGTTTGTCCCCTCGGGCTTTAGGTTTATCTCTCCACGCCGATGGAGAGAGTGCTACCAACTGAGGGTGACTCCTTGCAAGGGTCTTGGCTCCCCACCCTGGAGGGGCTCATCTCACCCCCTGGGGCAGATGATGACTTGCTGAGACCGGCTGCTCAAATTTTGGGCAGTTAGATGAAATGAACCCTGCATTAAGAGACCTTAACTCTGTGGAGAACAGCCCAAGGCCTTCATGCCTGTCATCCCTCAGTGCCCTCTCCCATACTTTCCTAGCGAAGGAGTGACCATAGGGCAGTGGACACAGGGCCATCTTCACCACCCTCCTCCTCGTCAGGATGAAACATCTTGATGGTAGATTTTCTGAGAGCCACTTTGCACCCAACAAAGCGAATGTCCCGGACAGGGTGGGATGGGAGTCGCTCGGTGCCCTGCAGCAGAAGTGGCGTGGCAGAGCGAGGTCCTGCATCGGCTTTTGTGTTTCCCCCAACACAAAGCCAGGAAGAAAGGTGAGGCTGGGAAGTGGGGAGAAGACATTTTGCAAAGTTAGCCTGGAGACCTCATTGCCCTGAGTTACTTGAAGCAAAGAGTACAACAAAACCCTGGAACCCAGAGGGAGGATTTGGGGGAAACAGAGACACCTTTGGGAGCGATGTGAAGGAATATCTAGAGATTTATTACCTACTCCCATTGGAATGAATCTCACACTGGTGAAAAAACTGGTACAGCATGATGACCTATGTCAACTGCTGAAGCGTGTTTGAAATGAAGGACAAAAACCTCTAATCACTGTCCATCAGAGTACAGAAGAGATACGTCGTGTCTTGAAAAGAGTGAAGAAGGATGGGGAACGCTGATGGTGGGAAACTCTTTTTGGGTGCTCACCAACCGCTATGGGAATCTATAATCACATGGTCCACCCAGCAGTGATCTTGTCAAACTCTGATTCTGTTGTGCCTGTTACTTCTAGTAATATTGTATGCGAGACTGTGGGTGATAATCAAACACCTTGAAGGACTTTAAGAGTTCTTGACATATTAGCAGGAACGCTCCCATAGAAACAAAGGGAGGACTGCAAAGGAATATGGAATATTAGTGGTTCAGTTTAAATAAAATTATTGGCTTAGAGTTAATCACGTCGTGTTAGGCCCCATTGGCACGCTACTTACACAGAACTC
Organism: Charadrius vociferus; assembly: GCF_000708025.1. Lineage (NCBI taxonomy): Eukaryota > Metazoa > Chordata > Aves > Charadriiformes > Charadriidae > Charadrius > Charadrius vociferus. Next base: position 3,044,351 of record NW_009649934.1, read on the forward strand.
ACTTAGCATAAGTAGCTAAAGTTGCCGAAGCCTTAGGCTGCAAGCTGAGAACTTTCACCGGGATGAGTTGAACTTGTTCTGAACTTCTACTTAATTACACAGAGGACGACGCCGAGAGCGGTACAAACCAGGAGATGAGGAAGGTGCTACCCTCATGGAGGCTTCAACCCAACAAGATAACAACGGTTAGCCACCCGCCTGCAGACAGGGAAAAAATCTGACGAGGAATAAGAAGACCCCAGACCGTAAATCACTGTTGGACCAAGGGGCACGTGAAGGGCGGATGCACAGATTGTAAGGGTGTAATTGCCCCGGATTTTCTTTGTTCTGAGTCTGGCTCCGGAGGCACCCGGCTCGAGCTGTCCTTGCTGCTGTACCACTCAAATAATATTTTTTTTTTTAATTAACTTTTGCCTGAGACTCTGCTACAGGAAACCTAGGGCGAAGAAACTTCTTTAGCAGTGATAAGAGGGCTTTTTTAATTTAGGGATATGCTTCAGGATCCTTGGATGGTATCTCTGAATGCTTTGCGTTTTCCTATGCCACAGCTAGAAGCTTTTGGCCAATATTTGTGCCGTGACTAGGAGATAACTAGTAGGCAGTCTCTGACGTCTGACACGAGTTCATTTTTGGGTTGGTTTTTTTTTTGGTTTTGGTTATAATATTTTTAATTGTTTGAAGCACAAAGAGCACCGGGGTCCCCAAGCCTGTTGAAGCAGAAAAGCATTGATTTCAGTGGGGTTTGGTTGACTCTGAGAACAAATATTCTCGAAAAAAACCCACCCTAGTTTGGCAAAGAAATGAGGTGTTGGGTTGGGAATAACCCCCAAAAGCGTAAATGTGGGTGTGAGGATGGGACGTGCGCTGTGGGTTTGCCCGTGGCTCTGCAGGTTTGGGCTCTGTCCTAGCCCGGGACGCATCCAGTCTCTGGCGCCGGACCACCTGGGATGCGGGTGGCCGAGTGCCAGCCCGACGTTCCCCGGGCTTTGGCGGGTTTCGGCCGAGGGGGCTGCGCCCGGCGGATGCCGGGAACCAACACCCGCCCCGCACCGAAAGGGCTCGCCGTCGGTGAAGGAGCTGTGAAATTCCCAGCTTTACGTAATCTCCTGATTTACTCAGAGCTGTTAAGTATGACCAACAGTCATCTGCTTGCCGAGAGCAAATAGGACATCAGGAAAAGAAGAGCAAACTGGAGCGAGGCAGCAGTATTTTTAACAGATCTGGGGTTTTCTTCAGGCTGGAAGTCAGAGGAGTGTTGCCAGCCTTCGGAGGAGCAGGTTTCTGCAGTGGCCCCCAAACTACTCTTAAAGTGGAGCTTCTTAAATTACTTAAAGGGTTTACATAAGGTGGTTCTTCCCATGGCTTCAGGGAGCCAAGAGGTCCCACAGACATCTGTCCGATTGCAGAAAGGGCAGCTGGGGAAGGATTTGCCTTCACAGATGCATTTTAAACTGAGTGAACGTTCATGTGATTTTAAAAAATAATTCTTAAAAGCAACCATTTTACGTGGACTTCACCATTTCATTTTGTTTTGGCTTCTTAGCTTCATTCTTGCTGCATTTACTCTTGAGATGAAAAATCTCAGCTCCGCCACCCCGGTGCCTGTAGCCAGTTCCTCCAGGCTGGAGAGAGATTTGGCACCGCCGGTGGGAACATCCATCCAGGTTGGGGTCACCATCAAATCATCACGTGGCAGCTGGGGGGGGCAATCAGCTATTTTTAAAATAAGTTAAGTTAAAATAAGGCATTGTCTGAAAATAAGCTTAAGTTTTAAAGTAAGTCTTGAAGATGGCGAAAATTCTGTTGGACCCACCAAGACAGTTGCTCTGTAGGCAACTCATGGGTTCCCCAAGTGTGCCCTTACGGCACTTTGTGGAGTCAAGAATCGCACGGGGTGAGCACCACCGGTGAGGACAGGGAGAGAGATGCCATCCCGACGAGGAGGGCTGGGGGAGCTGGACCCAAGGGGGTGAGAGATGCTGGCCGCACTGCCCAGGCTTAGGCGAGGGGATAAGAAAGGGCGTGCAAGGCATGAGCGTGCAAAGATGCTGATGTATATCATCCGGGGAGTAAAATGGCTCATCCATCTCCCTTGTAACAACACGTGTTTCTAGAACGTTTCCCAGCCTTTTACTGTAATAGTTTATTGACCTGCACAGAAGCGTGAAAGATTATGAGAGTTAATTTTTCAAGCTTATCTCTTGATTTATTCCATAAAGGTAGTTCATTTAATTAAAATATTTCTGCCGCTGCAATCAGGACTCACAATCTTGAAGCCTGGAACAGGGTGTACGGGCTTTTTTGAAGCAGCAGTCGTCTAAGGAGGTCAAACAGCATTGCCCACAGAAACCAGAGCTTCCAGTTCTTGAGGAATACGTGTATTTCTGGGCAGAAATCCTGACAGGGGCCACAGAAATAGAAACAGAACAGGATGGAGAAAGGGAGGAAGGCAAAGGGCTAAAATCAGTGGGGTCACGGGTTACCTGAGACGCCCACCTGTGTCTGCGCAGCACTGGCTGCTCTCAAGCCAAAGGTGCAGCCCTTGGCCTTTGATGCCCTGTTTTCCAAGTGCTAAACAACCAGGAAAGCCCAGAGGTGACCTCCCGCTCTCTGGCAAGGCCTGGGGGAGCTGAGGACAACTGTTGGTAGATGTCTTCTCCAGTGGTGGTGGAGGAGACCAACGTGCAAGGGCCCTGGGAAGGTGGATTTGGTAGGTGTCAGCGGTGGAGTACCTTCAGCTGAGTACCTTCAGCCACCTCGACGTGGGGTTTTTGGGCTCTGCCAGTATAGGGTTGTCTCCTGGGCAAATATTATAATTATTTTTAAAGTTTTGAAGGCATTATATGACTGTGCAGGTGCTGCAGGACATCGGTTTGTGTTGTCCTCAGCTTCCAAGCCGTACAACTGATGGATCCCCAACACGCTTTGCAAACGATTTGTTGTGACCGTGAAATAGGTTCAAACCCCATTTGCTGCTGCTAGACTGGTTTGGCGGGGACAAGAGGACTGGGGACCGAACGGCTCATGATGGGAAGGAAGCTGAAGCTCTTGAAGACGCAGATTTTCTTCTGGTTTGGAAGTGAGTGGCTGCTGCCTGATAGACACTTGGGGCTCTTTGCAATTTAGAAGAGAGCAATCAGACAGCTTGAATCTGGTTTTATCAGATGCAGAAAATTACTAGTTGGATGGATGGATATTTTAGTCAACACTAGTGCCTATGAAAAGCCAAGGTTTTGATTAAATAAGATTTCTCTGATAAACTTAGCTTTTCTCGGATTTTCCTCCATTCTGTTGGAAAAACAAAGAGAATATTATATTTGTCTTCTGCGGAGTTTGGCCAGGTTTCTCTTTGCAAGCATTGTTTTGCTGCGAACTTGAAACCTTCCGCGTACGGGTTCAAAGGGTTCCTGAAGAGACGTGGTTATTTCGTCAAAGGTACGTGTGAAATAGCAGCGTGGCCGCGAGGAACACCTTGCGTGGATGCTGTGCCGATGCCCCAAAGGGAGTTAGGCTCCCTGGTGACCAGTGTACGGGCTCCGCTGGACCCGACGTACATCTCCCGGGCGTTATTGCAGGATTATTATCATGCAGCCGGCGTTCGGAGATCCTCCCGCTGCTGCTAACCTTGGCTGAGAAATACATCCTGATAATGGGGACTGTTAAAGATAAGGCTGGCTGGCAGGCTGATAAATCTCGTTAAGGAGTACTACATCACGGAGTAAATTACAATGCACAGCCGGATCGATTCAAACAAAAATGAACAATATATTACTTCTTTATCGGTAGGGGAAAAATAGACTCCTGCCTTTGTGCTGGTGGGTTTTAGTGCTGGGCAGGGAGCTGTGGCGTGACGTTAGCAGCGGGGCTTGCTGAGAAGATGCGGTTTCTCAGCGCCTGCATCCCCAGCAGCGCCGGAGCGTGACCCCGGTGGGGTCCTCGGGAAGGGTTCACTGGGAGCAACTGGTCTGTCTGTGGGCGAACGGGGATGGGGAGCTGAGACACGGTGGAGGACAAGAGCCACCTCCCTCTCTTCTACGTGGTTAAGTGATGGTCATCGCAGTCTGGTCTGTAATGACTGTAAATGATCCAGACAGCTTTAGGAACGTCGCGCTGGAGCAAAATGGGAAAATCGGAGCTTGTCTTCCTTGGGACAACCATAGCTAATCTTTGAAAACCAGACCAAACCCTCTACTGCTTTAACACCGTTGGTTGGATTTTATTGTGAACAGAAAATCTTCTTAATTCTTCATCCATTTGGATCCAGTCTCTCGGAACTGAGCTGGTAGTTAATTTAGCTCTTTCTCCAAGATAAAACAGAGAGAAATTGTAAGGTTCAGTGAAAAGGAAAACGAAAAGCCCTTTCAGCATCTGAGACTTGCTTTCTCGTTCCTCCTATTTTTCTTATTCTTTGTGATTTTCCTTTTTCTTAAATACGCAGCACCGCACTCATGCGTTCCCTGCCGTGATGGCACCTTCAGGTGCCCAGCCTGGATGTGTTGTTTCTCCCACTTCTCTGAAAAGATGCTCCTTCTTGAGTCTGTCCCAGGCCGGAGGCAGCTTTATCTCCACCTGCCCACTGCAGAAGGGGACATCGGGTAATGGTCAAGGCAGCAGAAGATGCGTGGTGCAAGAAGATGCATTTTATAAGGGCACGTAGTGATAGGATGAGGGGGAACGGCTTTAAACGGGAAGAGGGCAGGTTTAGATTAAACGTTAGAAAGAAATTCTTTGCAGTGCGGGTGGTGAGCCCATGGGGCAGGTTGCCCAGAGAAGCTGTGGCTGCCCCATCCCTGGAGGTGTTCAAGGCCAGGTTGGACGGGGCTTGGAGCAACCTGGGCTGGGGGGAGGTGTCCCTGACCATGGCAGGGGGGTTGGGACTAGATGATCTTCAAGGTCCCTTCCAACCTAAACCATTCTATGATTCTGTGGTGGTAGCTAATGGCCAGTAAAAAAAGGGAGCACATCCAGGTTGGAGGTAAATGAGTACCAAAGCTACTGCCCAGGAATGGCAACCATGTGAAATCAAGGGTGTATTTTACCTGAACCAAAGTGCTGAGGGGTGACCTGGTGCAGAAGGTGGTGGGTCAACTTGTTGGGTCGACGTGAGGATGGACATTTCTGGTGGTCACGTCTGGCCCCAAAACTAGTCTTTTCTTCTTCAAATAGTAGTGCAGAGGATGTCCCATGTCCCGCCTAGGGGTGGTTGGCCTCCATGTCTCACCTCCTTGCCGTCTCGAGGCAACGCTGCTTCTGTTCATCTCCACCGCCATCGCCATGCTGGGAGCTGACGTCCCTGCTTCCCATTCCAGATGGCAGCTGGTTTATTGCTGGGTGTCTGGGTTATTGTGGAACCGTGGCAGTGACACCGATGCTCAGCAGGCCGTTCCCAGGGCGATGGATGCTCACCCGCAGCCCTGGGAATCGGTCCCGTGGCTTTTAGATAAGCCCAAAGCATCAAAGTGCTCTCCTCAATATCCTACTGATTTTTAAAAATGGCTTGTGGTTGGTTTTTGTTTTTTTTTTAATCTAATGAACTGGAAGGAAATATGTTGAGTGGGGAGGGATGTCTATATATACTCTGCAAAAGCACCGGTTTCCAAATTTTGGACAGCTGTGTACCCTTTTTTAGCAGCCCCTTCACACAGCCCACACAGCACCCAGGCTCTCGCAATCGGGCTCGTTTGGAAATACACTTCCTTGATTGCAAAATAGTTTAAATCCTTTGACTTAGAAACATTCTTGCCGTGCGAAAAGATATATATATATATATTTATTTTTTTTTAAGCTCCGAAAATACAGAAGGTGCTTCCTGCCGCAGCAGCTGCCCTAATTTTGGAGGTGGTGGAAGACAGGCAGGGATGAGCTGGAGCAGCCTGGCTGATGGCTTACGGCCGCATGGGGATGCGGGTGCTGAGATGCTCCGGAGCTGGGTTGTGCCGGGAGCTGCTCGCCTGTGGGGGTTTCGGCTGGATGCCAGAGCCAGGGGGGTTTATTCCGGGGTCCTGGCTGGACCATCCAAACCAGTTACTCAACTGGCCTTCAAGTCAGTCAAGGCAAGTTTGTTTCCCAGCACTGTGGAATATAATTATTTGGCCTCGATGGTGAAATAACAATATGGAAAAGTGGTCTAAGCTTGACTCTTAGCAGCACAATTCCTAATAATGTGGAAGAGTCAGTGGCCTTTTCCGCTAGCCTCTAGCAAGCCAGATTTGGGAAGGACACTTGCTGGGAGCCCCAGGGCAGCTCAGGAGACAGCAGAGCAGCGTATGCCCCTGTCCGTGGGTCATTGCCCCAAAAAGCCCATGGCTTTTCTGCAAACCTCCACTTCTGCCACGGGAGGGGCTGCCCGGCACAGCGATGCCCTGACCCCACGAGAAGCCGCAGGAGGTCCAGGCTGGCCGTGCTGGTGGAAACCAGGTTTGCAGCTCTCCTGCGGCCGCAGAGGCTCGCGCCGCTTTCTCCCCACCGTGGCGGCGTTCACCATCCCGGCCACCGGCTGCTGCGGTGGAATAAGCTGGACTTGGCAAGAGCACAGCTATTCCTCGAAGGCGAGCGGAGGGGAGCGTTGCTATTAGTGCCTCGGCCAGGAAAAGAAAATAAATCCCTGGGGCGAGGCATGTGGAGGGGGAAGGAGAAGGGAGAGCCGAGGGAGAAGGATGCTCCCGGGTGTGCCGCAGGAACAGGACTACCATGGCCACTTCTGCGCCTGGGTGTTGCCCAGCTCCCCATCTCCGCTCTGCCTTTCCCTCTCCGTGGCACCAGTACAGGGTGGTGGGGCAGCTTCTCCCATCTTCTGCCTGTGTCTTTTTTCCAACTGGGAGAGGTCCCAGCACAGAGGAGGAAGAAGGATGGAGCGGAGCAGATGGGAGGCAGAAAACAAGCCCTGCGATGCAGAGCTCATCCCGGCGAGCTCGTTACCCTGCGCTGGTTTTAATCACGTTATTGCTGTGTGAAGGCCACCGATACATTTCACACATCTAAAATACAGCCAGGGAGGGACTGTTGGCTCCGTCAGCCTGAGAGAGGCCACGGGAACAGATAAGAATAGGCTGATGCTGGAAAACACATCGCTGGGTAGCTCAGTCAAATGCTATATTTAGCAAGGGATTGAAATAACTGCGGTGGTTTTCAGCGGGGCTAATCTGTGAGCCGTGGCTGCACCAGTACTTGCCCAGTTGATGGTAATGAAGTCAATTAGCGTGGAGCTGTTGGCAACCGGGGAAACTCGGCTGCGGGAGGCGTGCGCGGTCCCCTCGCTGCCTTTCCCTGCGGATGCTCCCGGGAGTCCGAGGCTTCGTGCTGAGGCAGCGCTGGCTTTTGACTGCGGTGCCTGCAGCATCCTCCGGCCGGGCAGCGGGAAGGATGCGCAACGACTCCCCTGGGGAGACCACTGGCCCCCCGCGCTCCCCAAACCAGGCAGGCATCGGCACAGGGCCAGCCAGGCTCCAGAAACACGACCTGCTCCGCCAGGCAGCGGTTGGGTTGCATTTAGCACTTCTTTTTTATTTACAGATTTTTTGAATATATATATATATGCACGCATAAACTTCAGAAGCAGCACGCATATGCCGGCATAAATGCAGATAGCAAGCACAAGCACAGGCAGCTCTGTGTCTAGCTTGAGCAGGATTTTGACGGCATTTTTAGGGGAAAAAAAGGCACAATTGGAGAAGTAGAATCGTAATGGAATCATAGAATGGTTTGGGTTGGAAGGGACCTTTAAAGGTCGTCTAATCCAACCCCCCTGCAATGACTAGGGACATCTAGGGAGTTGGACTAGATGATCTCTAGAGGTCCCTTCCAACTCTGAAGATTCTGTGATCTTCAACTGGATCAGGTTGCTTAGAGCCCCATCTAACCTGACCTTGAATGTCTCCAGGGATGGGGCATTGACCACCTCTCTGGGCAACCTGGGCCAGCGTCTCACTACCCTCAGCGTAAAAAATTTCTTCCTTCTATCTAGTCTGAATCTTCTGTCTTTTAGTTTACAACCGTTACCCCTTGTCCTATCGCAACAGGCTCCTACACACCCTACGCATTCTGCCCCATCCCGCCGGTGGCTGTCCCACAGCCATGTGTGAACACGCGTGCGCGCACTGCCGGCCGTGCACAGCCAGCCCTACCGGTCCCCCCGGCTCCCCAGGGCTGCCCCCACCTGCCCGCTGCCCCTGCATCCATCCCCCTTGGTCACGGTCCCCTCCTGGTGCCGAGGCCACCTCAACCCTCCCTGGTCCCTTCCCCATGAGCTTCTCCAACGAGCATCTCCTGTGTTTGCTCCATCTCGCCTCCCGATCTCTGGCGCTTCTGCGGCCACCGCGCGTTGCCTTGCACCTCATCTCAAATCCCATCGCCGCCTCAGCCTCCCAGGAGAGATAAAGGCTGGGGCAGAGGTAAAACCGGGCTCCTGGTTATTTGCTGATGGCACACGAGGTTGAAAATGCGCTTTGTGAAGGCGCTGTGGTCGGGACCGTGCTGTGCATCCTCCCCTCTGTAGGCGAGCATCCCAGCTTGGCACCTTTCCCATCGCCTCCTAAAACTGCGGCGGCGCGGTCGAAGGGGTTTGGCAGAGGTGTGCGGTGCCTCCAGCCATGGGGAGGGGATTTGGAGGGTTGCGGGAGAGTTCAGCGGTGGCGATGGGCTGAAACCGAGGGGGAGCGAGCATCCGAAATGAATAAACAGCGGGGTTCGGCCAGGGAGGCTGCTGGCAGAGAGCATCTTTGCCGAGGGGAGGGCGCAGGAGCAGTTAGAGGATGGAGAACCTGCCAGCCAGACCGCAGGCGCTGCCCGCCGTGGGTCTGAAACAGCCCTGGCATCCAGCGATGGAGCATGACTCAGTCCCTTTCCTTTAAAACTGTGCTAAAAACCATCCACGGTACGGCCGGGGCTGTGGCGTTCTTAGCGCAAGGATGCTGAGCGCTCGGGAGATGGCATCGTGCAGTGAGATGCCCCCATTTCTGCTGCGGGGGGGTGTGTGGAAGGTGTCTGGGTGTCAGGAGCCCTCCTAAACGGGAGCTTTCCTGCAAGCGGGGCTGAGAGGAGCGCTTAAGAAGCGAATTTATGAGGTTCTTGTTGTTAATTTGGATCTTGATTCAGATACCAGAAGTGTTTTCCATATTTTCCAGGCACCCATCTGTCACAGTGATGAGCCCTGCACAGTACTTGTCAGCAAATAAATGAAATATTCTTGTGAGATTCGCCGCGTTTAGCGCTGGGAGATGTGATCTGGCTTGTGAGATACTTATACCTCATGCTGCTTATCTTATTTCGTACAGGTTTTTGTCCTGGTATTTTAATAGATACCAGTTTGGTTCTGTAAAATAATACCGTAGAACATAAATAACCGGACAGAGTCCCCGGGACAGTATTGCGGGGAGCGGTTTGCGCTGGGAGGAAGACCACGGCCGTGCATCTGCCAGAAGCCGAAGAGGTTGCAGTGAGGGTCCCGGGGGTGATGGGGGTGGTGGGACTGGTGGCCAGGAGCTAATGGGGGAAGCTGGGAAGCCTCCGGGGAAGCCTGGGAAGCCTCTGGCACCGTCGGCTCTCAAACCTCCGAGTTGCCAAACGGGGGATTCATGTGCAACAGTGACGCTGAAGCTCGCTGGCTCCGTTGTTAAAAAAAAAAACAAAACCAAAAAAACCCACAAAAAACCCAGCGGCACTGGGGGATTCAGCACTTAATTAACTTGCCAAGCGGTAACATTGACCAAAATTAGGCGGGAGGACTTCTTGCTTTACTTAATTACAGTTTTGCTGTCGCCCATTAGTAAATTAAAACAATTGCAGGGTGAAAGCCGGCGGAGGTTTGGCGAGCGCGGCCGTGGCCACCTGCCAGGGGATGCCAGAGCTCGGGGGGGGAGCCAGGCGCCCCCTCCCTGTGCCCACCGACCCCCTCTCTGTCACTGGCCGGGGCTACCCTACGCCCTGGGCTCCGTCCTGCCCCTAAAAACCACGGGAGGTCCCTTTTTTTCTTTGGAAACCTACTTTTTTTCCATAATTCCTCTGCAAATCCCGGTGTTTTGGGGACGAGGAAGGCTGGGAGCCCGAGGTGGTCATCCTCCCAGGGGTGTAAGCTGATAACATCTCAGGCGTGCTTTAGTTTCATCCCTCTCTTTAATTATCGATGCTTTCCTTCGCCTGGAGCCCGCTCTGCATCCCAGGCGGCGTTGCCCGTACCCCGGCTCCCCATCGCCTGCTCTCCGTGCAGTTACCCCCCCCCCGTGCCTGCCACCACGGTGCAGCAGATTTTGGCATCGAGCAAGCCCCCATCCCCATCCTGATTGGGGCGGTGGTTTCCAGCATCTTTAAGCACAGAGACTCAGACAGGCGCCGCCGTGCCTTCGCCGTAAGCTCCTTACCCGCTTACCGCCCCGGCGAGGGGCACCCTGACTTCCTGGGCATCCCACGGTTTGGACATGCAAAGCACTAAATACAGCCTAATTATTATTATCTTTATGGGATCTGGTTAATCTCGGCGGGGATTTACAAGCTGTCAGCAAATCAGCCGGTCGTTGAATGTTTGCATTTTTCTCAGGGGCGGCTTAATGCCGTTGGCCGCGTGAGCTGGGATGTGCCCGTGACCAAGTGATAGGTACGGGGGAGCTGCGCCAGAGCCGATCCCTGAGCGGGAGCAGAGGTGCTGCGGGATAACCGGGCACTGAGCTGATAACGCTGCGGGATAACTGGGCACTGAGCTGATAACGCTGCGGGATAACTGGGCACTGAGCTGATAACGCTGTGGGACGGCGGGAGAGGGATGGGCCGTTTGTCACCGGCAGAGCGCGGGGCTGTGGGATGCCTCAGGTGCAGCATCGTCACTGAGCTCCGTTTTTTCAGCATCCAGCAGCGTGACGGGTATCGGCGCCGGGTGTTGATGGGGCTGCAGTGGGGTCTCTTAAAGACGGGGGTCTGAGAGCTCAGGGAGGTTTGCCAGAGATGTTCGCGCCCAGCACGGGCGGCTTTGCTTTGCCTCCATCTCCCCGCAGCTGCCAAGGGCAGGATTTCACGCCGCCCCGTGCCCGTGTAGGAGCCGGGCAGCGTGCAGCTCCTGCTGCTGGAGGCATTCGCTGCAGCAAGCGTCGGGATGCTGTGGCAAACGCTGTGCTGGCTGCTGCGGCACAGCCTGGGCTCGCAGCATACGCAGCAGCTCCAGCTGCTGACGAGGCCGAGGGCTCTCCCAGGGGCTCGGGAGAAATCAGTTATCCCTTCCCTGGGGTTTGTGCCATCTGAGGCTGTAACCGCAGAGTGATTTTCCTTGGAGGTTCACGGCGCGGGAGACCCCTGGCGTGCTGAAAGGAAAGCCAGGAAGGGAAAATGCAAACTCCATATATGCCCGTCTCTTGTCTTGGGTGTCTCCCAGGGCTTGGCCGGCACCTCTCGCAGCGGGTGAAGGCTCAGGTCCAGCTCCACCTGCGACCTTCCCCAATTTCTGCCTTACCTGGCGTGGTTTAACCCCAGCCGGCAGCCAGGACCGGGCAGCCGCTCGCCCAGTTCTCCCCCTTCCTCCCCAAGAAGAGAAAAGGAGGGGAAAAAAACTCATGGGTTGAGATAAAGGCAGTTTATTACAACAATAACAGGAAAGGAAAATAACAATAATAATAATGACAAAAGTCACTCTCACCACTCGGTGAATCCTGAGCTGTCATGGTGAGTACCACCCCCCCGCCCGGCCAACCCCCATTTGTATACTGAGCGCGATGTCTATGGTACGGAATATTCCATCCTTCTGTCTGTGCTCCTTATCAGCTTCTGTGGGAAGCTGAAAAAAAGTCCTTGAAAAATATAAACACCACCTGGCAACAGCTAGAACAATATGCATTATTGACATCCCTTTGGTACCACATCTGAAACACAGCAACCGCTAGAAAGAAAATTAACTCCATCCCAGCTGAAACCAGGACAGTATCTCAGCCTTTCTGCCTGCGGTGAAAGGCTAGGGGCATTTTGGAGCGGAGCTCCACAATCTTCTTGGCGGGTCTGTTTTTACCAGAGATCGTTCCCATATCCGCTTCCCGGTGAGGTCCCGTGAAGAATCGAGCTGTCACATCTGTGAGAGCGGGATGGCAGGGTGAGCTGCTCAAAGTGGGGCAGCTGCCGAGAGGAGCGGCTCCGGAGCCGCAGCTGGGAGCAGCCTGAGGGAGGATGCTCAGGCCGATCTGCAGAGCCATCAGATCCCCATGGCACAGATCAGTCCTGTGCTCACCTGGTCTTAGAGGACCCCTAAGCCTCATCCCTATGAGATGACACCAGCAGGTCCTCTCTGCTGGTGCCTGCCTTGTGCCGTGGTGGTGTCCCTTGGCTGCATGGACTCGGGGAGGTGCTGGTGGGGGAGTGTGGGGTCTCCAGCCCAGCCTCCCACACAGAGCAGGGCAGCCACCAGCACAAGGGGCGTTGTCTAGCAAAGTCTTGAACCCCCGCCAAGGATGGAGATGCCACGGAGACTGTCCCGGGCTGCACCACTGCCTCAGCAAAGGAACTTTTCCTCATGTCCACCCTGCACCTCTGCTCTTGCAAAGCGCGTACGTCTGTTCCCAGGCAAACCTAGACAAAAGGACCGTACCTGTCTGGGAGGCTACACCTTTTGGAGGGTGTCCTGCCATCGTGGTTGTCCCAGGAGGGTACTAGCCAGAGCGTGTGTGACCCCTGCCTCTCCATGGGCACAAGAGCCACCTCCTAGAACGGGACCTGACTGGCACTCGGGATCCACAGTTGGCACCTGGTGGCCAGCGTTGGCCTTCCATGGTCATCCTTAGCTTGAATTTTGCCCTGGAAGGGCAAAAGCAGCTGTGTCCATCCCCTCATCCAGAGCTTTCCAGCCACCATGGGGCAGGCTGGAAAGGTTGTTTAAGGTGGGCTGATCTTCCCTGGTTCCTGCAGGACCGAGCTGGGAGCTGGCACGATGGCATGGCAAGAGAGGGACGGGAAGGAGCCCAGCACAGCCGGCCCATCCCCTTTGCCTCGCGCCTCCCCCTCACCACTAGCATCGGGGAGGGAGCTCTGGCGAAGAAAAATGGGATTCCTGAAAGAAAAATGAAAGGCCATGTTTTTCCATGAGGCAGGAATTCAATTTTGTGTCACGCAATCACATTTCCTTCTGCAGTCTGAAATAATTACACGGCGGAGCCGGGGCGAGGAGATCTGATTCAGAGGCACAGGGATGAGAGCGAGTTCCGAAATAAAAGAAGACAAATGCAATCATTAAGATACAATAGGCTGCACTTGCCCCTTAATTAGACTTTCTCTTTGATTAAGCAGTAATTAAATATTACCATGCTGAAAGGGATTTTTTTTTTACAGCCCTCTGAAGCCCTAATGTATTCTTAAGGTGTTTGTGTGAAGAGCAGGGGCTGCTGCAGGGTGGTGGAGGTGGGAGGGAGGATGTTGCATGTCCCTTCCCCTCAGAAGAAGCCCTCCTGCGCTTCTGCATGAGCTGGATGGTGGCTCCTGGTCCAGATTACCACCTGAGTGAAGAAGTGTCCGTGGGGAAGCCCACTAATCCCAGCCACCACCAGCTGCAAAGCATCTCCAGCATCTCCTCAAAACGCAAGGACTCCTGGGCGTTGGACGCAGGGGCCCAGCCCGTCATGCTGCTGCTGTCTCACAGGGGTGGTTTTTAGAGTCGCAGAATAGAATCATAGAATCATTTAGGTTGGAAAAGACCCTTAAGATCAAGTCCAACCATTAACCTAACACTGCCAAGTCCACCACTAAACCATGTCCCTCAGCACTACATCTGCATGTCTTTTAAATACCTCCAGGGATGGTGACTCAACCGCTTCCCTGAGCAGCCTGTTCCGATCCTTGACAGCCCTTCTGGGGAAGAGATTTTTCCTAATATCCAAACTAAACTTCCCCTGGCGCAACTTGAGGCCGTTTCCTCAAGGCCATTTTGGTGAACCCCACCTTCTACATGGAGACCATGGCCTCTGTGGCCCCAGAGGACATGGCTGGCTTGCAGCCCTGGTCCCAGGCTGGTCCAGCTGAAGACCAAGGCCACCTTGGCCACCACACCAACAGTGTGACAGCTTCACTGGGGCCAGCTGCCCCCTGAGGTTGGCCACCTCGAGCTTTGTGAGCAACAGATGGTCAAAAGAGGAGTCTGGGGGAAAGGACTTGGAGCGTATCAGGCTGTTAGCAGCAAACTGAAGAGACTTAAGACGATGAAACATCAAAAGGGAAGGAAATGTCAGGTCCCTATTCCTGGACATTCCTGGGTGGATAAAAATAGCCCTTGGATGACCTCAGGGGGGAAAGTGCTTCTGGTGTCTTAATGCAGAGCCCCTGCCGCAGCCCCGCGGGCTCTCTGCCACTCACCGCCCCGCTCGCAAGCTGCTTTTTCCAGGCCATAAAATAACGGCTCTTGCTGAGAATTTCACTAGACAAGATTGTCTTGTTCTTTTCCCGCACAGCGTGTACTTTGGGTAATATCTTTGGGATATTTTTCACGTACTTGTGTACCCAGTATTTTCTGATAACCTAGGGGAAAAAAAAAGATACTTAAGTATTATGATTATGCTATTAAACCTTTATTGTATCGAGGAAAACAAATCAGAGCGAGAAAGAAACTGTATGGAGCCCGACAAGTGTTAAGCTACGGCAGTAATCTGCCCTCATTGTTTAATTTCATTTAAAACTGAAATACTGGCAAGACTGGAGATGAACATAGCTGGTGATGCTGAGGTGGTGTGGGGGAGAGCATGAAATCCCCGTGTCACAGCCGTGGTCCCTCTGGCTGAACATCACTGAGGTCTGGATGAGGGTAAGAGTGGTTTTAAGCTGGGTGGTTGGTCTCTTCTTCTAGATGGTTTGTACGGTACTGCTCCAGCGCCGTGTGAGCCCCTCCGCAGCCCGCACCGGCGTTTCGGTGCTTGCCTGCTCACCGCCTGGCGTCTCCAAAGCCGGTTATTTGGTTTGGCTGGGCTGAGTCCTTTTGCACCGTCGCCGGGTGTGCCATCAGCTGAACTTCTCGGTGAGGTCCCTGCTTCCCCGAGTTTGAACACAACTTTCCCTTTCTCTGTTTTGCAGAAGAACGAATGGCTGTGCTTGAACTGCCAAACTCAGCGGCTGCTTGAAGGCAGCCTCGGCGACCCTGCCCCCATGCTGATGCCTACCCCAAAGCAACCGCCCACCGGTTCCCCACGGCACCAGCCACCGGCCAGCAGCCAGCAGCAGAAAGCACCCGTGCCGGCACCCACCGAGGCG
>NW_009649934.1:3059686-3062260 GCF_000708025.1 Charadrius vociferus
GAGGTGGAGAGCAAGGAGAGCCGGGCACCCCCCGAGGCGCCGCGGGTGAAGGAGCAGGAGGTGAGCTCTCAGAGTGCATCCAGTTCTGAGCATCCCTGGGGACCACATCCCTGGGGACCGCATCCTTAGGGACCACATCCCACCCAGGGCTGGCGCGGTGCTGAGCTGTGCCTCCGCCGGCAGCCGTGGCTCAGCAACAGGGGGTTGTTCTAAGTCAGAGCAGAAACTGTTGTCATGGAGCTCATTTGCCTCAGGAAATGACCTTTTGGGAAATGGTGAACTCAAAGCACCTCAGCTGCTGAGGTGCTGCCTCAGCATTTCCAAACCGCTTAGGAACTTCGTAGGCTCTATAGCAGCCTGCTGGTATTTGCCTTCTCTTTATTATGATGACATGAATTTGGGCATAACGCAATAGTCCAGGTCAGCTTTGGCCTCTGGATTTGTTTTAAAATAATATAAGGGCGGTTGAATTTGTCGTTAAGTGGAAAACTTGTGTCATGACATTGCACGCTGCAGTGGTGGGCGTTTTTCAAGCTCACAGTCCCGCTTTTTTTAAAATTCAGTACAGTTTGAGGGAGAAGCTTGGCTGCATCGGGATGGTTTTCCCCCATGAGCAACCAACCCTGCAGCAGCCAGCACAGCCCCCGCCGCAGGGAGGGGATGTGGCCAGAGGTCCTCATCAGCTGGGAGGGGACGATCCCCCCACGGAGGAGGCTCCTGGCATCCCTGTCTGCTCGAACTTCCAAAATCAAATAAGGTCCGTGGTGCCTCCGTGGGGGTGACGTGCCCTGCTGGTAGCACCAGGGCCAAGCACGACGGCGCTTTCTTCATGGCTCGGAGGCTTGCCCCCACTCTGCCTAATTGTACCATCAATTAAAAGGGCCTGTTTATTTCTGCAGGCATCTAATGAGGATGCTGGGCGCCGCCCTGCTTCCGAAGGCTGCTTTGCAGGGCTGTCAAGTCAGGGGAATTAAAGTTCATTAAAAGGTGGCGTTCCTCCCAAGCTGCTGCTGGCGAAGCTCCTGTCCCCTCGGTGCCACCGCACCGAGGTGCGAGGGCTGCCCCCTCCCCAGACCCACCACCCCCAGTTACCAGCGCTTGGGCTTCTCCCCGTGCAGGCAGGGAGGGCGGCAGGCAGCTTTGCCCTCGCACCCCTTCCCCGGGGAAGGGCCCACGGCCGTCGATACCCCAAGGCTTACGGCTGCGGCTCAGCCAGCGCTGCCCCACCGTGGTGGGTACTATAAAAATCGATATTGCCATTAGAGAGCCTTCTCCCGCTAGTTACCGGGGGAGATAACGCTGATGGGGCATGGTTTTTTAAACGTATTTATGAGTCCCACAATGCCTGCGCCCCCAGCACGTTTGCTGTGCCATCCCCTGCTTGCAGCATGCCCCAGTCACCTGCCTTCGTTAGCACGCAGACAAATTACTGACGAGCCATTGAGGGGGAAACACACGGGGCGTCCCCCAGTCTTCCCGCTGGGCTGGCTCCCCTCTGCATGCTCCCCTTCTCTGTGCTCCCCTGGGGGGAGGATTTGGGGGAAAGCCGGGGGGAGCAGCTCCGGAGCTGCCTGGGTGTGACGCTGTGCTCTCCCTCGCCCGCAGGACGGGAGCAAGCCTTATCCCCCGGACCTGTCCCGCAGCCCCCAGAGCCTGAGCGACACCGGCTACTCCTCCGACGGCATCTCCAGCTCGCAGAGCGAGATCACCGGCCTGGTGCAGCAGGAGGAGGAGAAGCTGAGCGGCACCGGGCTGGCTGGGCAGAGCCCCCCCAGCCCCTCCGAGCTCACCACGCCGGAGACCTCCTGGAAGGCCGGGGAGCCCCACCAGAGCCCACCGAGCGCGGCAAGAGCGGCTCGGAGCCGCGGGAGGAGCAACGGCAGAGGCAGCGGCCACGGTACCTCTCCATCACCCCCGAAGCCTTTGACTCAGATGAGGAGCTGGAGGACATCCTGGAGGAGGATGAGGACTCGCTGGAGTGGGAGAACCAGCGGGAGCGGCGGGAGAGCGCGGAGTCCTCGGATGAGTTTGGCAGCAAGCTGCGGCACGACTACGTGGAGGACAGCAGCGAGGGGGGCTTCTCCCCGGTGCCCCCCCGGCCCAAGGGCCGGGAGGCGGAGGTGAGCGACGAGGAGTTCATGCGGAGGCAGATCATGGAGATGAGCGCGGAGGAGGACAACCTCGAGGAGGAGGAGGAGGACGAGGAAGGCTACGGGCGCGCCAAGTACAGCATCCCCAAAGCCGGGCAGAAGGCCGAGGTGGAGAAGGGCAAAGAGCCGGCGTCGGCCAAGCGGCGCTTGCCGCATGGCCCTGGCAGCCTGTACAAGGAGGAGAGGAAGGAGATGGAGGTAGCGGAGGGTGACGATTTGAGCACGGCCCAGGGGGGGCTGCGGCGCTTCAAAACCATTGAGCTGAACAGCACGACCAGCTATGGCCGGGAGATGGAGATGGGGCAGGAGGCAGACACCAGCCTGGACCGGGAGCCCGAGCTGGAGATGGAGAGCTTGACAGGCTCCCCCGAGGAGCGCTCCCGGGGCGAGTACTCCTCCCCCCTGCCTGCCACGACGCCCAGCT
>NW_009649934.1:3062726-3064134 GCF_000708025.1 Charadrius vociferus
CCCCCCCACGACCCTCTCCCCCATCGAGGCCGCCTCCCCCACCGAGGAGCTGCGGCAGGCAGCGGAGATGGAGGAGCTGCATCGCTCCTCCTGCTCCGAGTACTCGCCCTCCATCGACTCCGAGGCCGAAAGCTTCGATGCCGTGGCCTCCAAGCTGTACAAGTCGGGCAGCGAGTACAACCTGCCCACCTTCATGTCGCTGTACTCCCCGACAGAGAAGGCGGAGAGCGGCCCCAGCCAGCCCGCCAGCAAGCCCCTCAAGAGCGCCGAGGAAGCTTACGAAGAGATGATGAGGAAGGCAGAGATGATGCAGAAGCAGCAGGTCCAGCAGGCCCAGCCGGCCGCTTCCTACAGCGGCACCTACCAGCAGGTGGGCTACCGCGGCACCGAGGGCCAAAACGGCTTCGAGTACCAGTACGCCGAGGAATACCGGTACGATGGAAGCCCTGCACGCCCCTCCCAGCCCAGCTATCCCAGCACCCTGCCGAAGGCGGGAGCAGTGTATGAGGAGATCCTGCAGACCTCCCAGAGCATCTCCAGGATGCACCAGTCCTCCTCCTTCGACCTGGCCCTCGAGGAGGGGGAAAAGGCAAAGGTTCAGGAAGAGCCATACCAAGAGAAGCACTTTCTCAATGCTGAGAGCGCTTACGCCGACCTGATGAAGCAGAACGGCGGTCCGCTCACCCCCGGCACCAGCCCCACGCAGCTCTCCGCTCCAGTTTCTTTTTCCACCTCCGACGGCAGCGCAGGCAAGGCCATTCCCGACGTCCGGGTCACTCAGCATTTTGCGAAAGAGGGACAAGACTTAGCCAAGCTCCAGAGCGCCCCGACAGCTCCCATCCCGGTGTCCAAGGCCGCCACCGCACCTTACACCTACGGCAAAGGTGCCACCGCGGTGACGACAGCAGCAGGCGGCCCCGGGAGCGCTCCCCGGAGCTACAGCTCCCCAGCTCCGGAGGCCCCATCCATAGCCGGCAGAAGCTACAGTCCGGTGAAGAGCACCGTCAGCTATGGCTCGCAGACAGAGGACACCGGCAGAAGCAAGGCGGTGGCGGAGATCAGTGTGCAGACAGCCAGGGAGAAGCTCCCGGCCGCAAGCGACAGCAAGCCCTCGCCACCCAAGACGTACACCTTCTTCAAGAGCTCCAGCCCTCCGCTCTCGCCCACCTCCCCCACACAGAGTCCCACCCGCGCCACAAAGGCCACGGCAGAGTTTTCCACGCAGACGCAGAGCCCCCTCCTCCCCTACGAGGGTCCCACCGCCACCGCTGCCGCCGGCCCTGCCGCCTCTTCCCCCATGGTGGCGCAGGGGACGCAGACGCCGCACCGGGCGGGCTCACCGCGCCTGGCCCGGCAGCCCTCCTCGCAGGACTCCCCCTTCATGCTGATCACGCTGGGCGGCCGACCG
>NW_009649934.1:3064363-3065694 GCF_000708025.1 Charadrius vociferus
AGGGAGCCCCCCCAGAGGGTCCCCGCTGTGACTTCAGCCGCCGACGGCATCACGGGGCTCTACGGCTGGGGAGCGCTCCCCGCGGAAAACATCTCCCTCTGCCGCATTTCCTCCATCCCAGGCACGTCCCGGGTTGAGCCGGGCCCCAAGGCACCGAGCACGAATGCCGTGGACTTACGGACCGCGTTGAAATCTGCCCCTATCATCATAACAGACCAAGGCATGGATCTCACCTCCTTGGCCACCGAGGCCAGGAAGTACTGCCTGACCTTGGACCACATCCCGAGCCGGCAGTCCACGGCCATCCAGCCCTTGATCATCAACCTCAACGCCCAGGAGCAGCCCCACGCCATCATCGCCGCAGCCAGCACCGCCGGCCTGGGCATCGCCTCCCCCATGCTCCTCTCACAGCCCAAGCAGCCTGTGGTCTATGGAGACCCTTTCCAAAGCCGTGTGGACTTCGGGCAGGGGACTGGGAGCCCGGTGTGCTTGGCACAGGTGAAGCAGGTGGAGCAGGGTGTCCAGACAGCCACTGTCAGAGCCAGTGGGGCAACCAGTGGCAAGCCCGAGCCCACCGTCCCACCCCAGACCAAGTTTGCGAGGTACGGCATGCCGGGCCAGATGGTGAAGAAGGACGTGCTCATCACACAGACTGGCGGGGCGCAGAATGTCAGTGGCCTTCCGCAGCCCTTCCCGCCAGAGCCGGGCTCAGAGATGTACCGGGCGGTGCCGGTGGAGCTGAAGAGCCAGAGCCCTCTCCTTGCCCTGGGTGGCAAGAAGTCCCAGGTGATGATGGTGCAGATGGAGGAGGCGGCCACCGGCCCGGTGACCAAAGTGCTGAAGGAGGAGCCTCCGGCCAACGTGCTGGACCTCACGGGCATGAAGCCGGAGAGCCAGGTGGCCTGCTGCGATGTGGTCTACAAGTTCCCCTTCGGCAGCAGCTGCACCGGCACTTTCAACCCCACCTCCAAGATGCCAGAGAAGAAAGCTGGGGAGGCGCCGGTGGCGCCTGGCCGGAAAGCCAGCGGGCCCCTCTATGGCAGCAGAGCGCCGGAGCTGCCAGCGACCTCCCCTACCGGCAGCCAGCCCCAGCGCCCGCACTCTACGAGGAGCAGAAGTTTTACCCCACCGGCACCTTCGGCCGCCTCTACTCCTCCATGTCAGACACCAACCTTTCCGAAATCGGGATGAGCTACTATCCCACGAAGGGGGATCAGCCCTTCCCCTCCCCAGCAGGCGACGCCGCCGTGGACCTCAGTACCATGAAGCACTCCTATAGCGTGGGCTTCGCCGAGGGGGGTTACCTGGGCCAGGGGCTGCAGCACTGCTCC
>NW_009649935.1:0-5612 GCF_000708025.1 Charadrius vociferus
ACATCTCCCCAGTGATGTCATCACCCCGGTGACACCTCCCAAGTGATGTCATCACCACAGTGACATCACAGCCCAGTGACATCTCCCCAGTGATGTCATCACCCCAGTGACACTTCCCCAGTGATGTCATCGCCCCACTAATATCACAACCCAGTGACAACTTCCCAGTGATGTCATCACCCTGGTGACACCTCCCCAGTGATGTCATCACCACAGTGATGTCACAGCCCAGAGACACCTCCCCGTGATGTCATCGTCCCAGTCAGTGACTCCTCCCCAGTGATGTCTTTGCCCTGGTGACACCTCCCCAGTGATGTCACAACCTGGTGAAACTGCCCCAGTGATGTCATCACCCCAGGGACACCTCCCTGGTGATGTCACAGCCCAGTGACACCTCTCCAATGACGTCACAGCTGGGTGACACCTCCCTCTGCCACAGACTGATGACCTCACAGAGCTGTCCCGATGATGCAATAACGGTGCCATAACACCACCCCTCCCCCACACACTGCCACCCCACTGCCGGCACCTTCTCGCAGCTGCACCCCCCGATGACATCACCACCCCGGTGACATCACACAGGCCTCCCCGACGATGCAATAACAGTGCCAACACTCCTCCCAACCCCTTCCCACCACCGTCACCTCCCTGTGACATCACCCCACGGACATCTCTCCCTCTCTAGTGGCTCCCCATGACATCACTGCGCCTTCTGATGATGTCAGCACCATGATGACATCACACAGGGGCCTCCCCGACGATGCAATAACGGTGCCAACACTCCTCCCAACCCCTTCCCACCACCGTCACCTCCCTGTGACATCACCCTACGGACATCTCTCCCCCTCTAGTGCCTCCCCATGACATCACTACACCTCCTGATGACATCAGCACCCCGATGACATCACAGGGGCCTCCCCGACGATGCAATAACGGTGCCAACGCTCCTCCCAACCCCTTCCTTCCACCGTCACCTCCCTGTGACATCACCCTACGGACATCTCTCCCCCTCTAGTGCCTCCCCATGACATCACTACACCTCCTGATGACATCAGCACCCCGATGACATCACAGGGGCCTCCCCGACGATGCAATAACGGTGCCAACGCTCCTCCCAACCCCTTCCTTCCACCGTCACCTCCCTGTGACATCACCCTACGGACATCTCTCCCCCTCTAGTGCCTCCCCATGACATCACTACACCTCCTGATGACATCAGCACCCCGATGACATCACAGGGGCCTCCCCGACGATGCAATAACGGTGCCAACGCTCCTCCCAACCCCTTCCTTCCACCGTCACCTCCCTGTGACATCACCCTACGGACATCTCTCCCCCTCTAGTGCCTCCCCATGACATCACTACACCTCCTGATGACATCAGCACCCCGATGACATCACAGGGGCCTCCCCGACGATGCAATAACGGTGCCAACGCTCCTCCCAACCCCTTCCTTCCACCGTCACCTCCCTGTGACATCACCCTACGGACATCTCTCCCCCTCTAGTGCCTCCCCATGACATCACTACACCTCCTGATGACATCAGCACCCCGATGACATCACAGGGGCCTCCCCGACGATGCAATAACGGTGCCAACGCTCCTCCCAACCCCTTCCTTCCACCGTCACCTCCCTGTGACATCACCCTACGGACATCTCTCCCCCTCTAGTGCCTCCCCATGACATCACTACACCTCCTGATGACATCAGCACCCCGATGACATCACAGGGGCCTCCCCGACGATGCAATAACGGTGCCAACGCTCCTCCCAACCCCTTCCTTCCACCGTCACCTCCCTGTGACATCACCCTACGGACATCTCTCCCCCTCTAGTGCCTCCCCATGACATCACTACACCTCCTGATGACATCAGCACCCCGATGACATCACAGGGGCCTCCCCGACGATGCAATAACGGTGCCAACGCTCCTCCCAACCCCTTCCTTCCACCGTCACCTCCCTGTGACATCACCCTACGGACATCTCTCCCCCTCTAGTGCCTCCCCATGACATCACTACACCTCCTGATGACATCAGCACCCCGATGACATCACAGGGGCCTCCCCGACGATGCAATAACGGTGCCAACGCTCCTCCCAACCCCTTCCTTCCACCGTCACCTCCCTGTGACATCACCCTACGGACATCTCTCCCCCTCTAGTGCCTCCCCATGACATCACTACACCTCCTGATGACATCAGCACCCCGATGACATCACAGGGGCCTCCCCGACGATGCAATAACGGTGCCAACGCTCCTCCCAACCCCTTCCTTCCACCGTCACCTCCCTGTGACATCACCCTACGGACATCTCTCCCCCTCTAGTGCCTCCCCATGACATCACTACACCTCCTGATGACATCAGCACCCCGATGACATCACAGGGGCCTCCCCGACGATGCAATAACGGTGCCAACGCTCCTCCCAACCCCTTCCTTCCACCGTCACCTCCCTGTGACATCACCCTACGGACATCTCTCCCCCTCTAGTGCCTCCCCATGACATCACTACACCTCCTGATGACATCAGCACCCCGATGACATCACAGGGGCCTCCCCGACGATGCAATAACGGTGCCAACGCTCCTCCCAACCCCTTCCTTCCACCGTCACCTCCCTGTGACATCACCCTACGGACATCTCTCCCCCTCTAGTGCCTCCCCATGACATCACTACACCTCCTGATGACATCAGCACCCCGATGACATCACAGGGGCCTCCCCGACGATGCAATAACGGTGCCAACGCTCCTCCCAACCCCTTCCTTCCACCGTCACCTCCCTGTGACATCACCCTACGGACATCTCTCCCCCTCTAGTGCCTCCCCATGACATCACTACACCTCCTGATGACATCAGCACCCCGATGACATCACAGGGGCCTCCCCGACGATGCAATAACGGTGCCAACGCTCCTCCCAACCCCTTCCTTCCACCGTCACCTCCCTGTGACATCACCCTACGGACATCTCTCCCCCTCTAGTGCCTCCCCATGACATCACTACACCTCCTGATGACATCAGCACCCCGATGACATCACAGGGGCCTCCCCGACGATGCAATAACGGTGCCAACGCTCCTCCCAACCCCTTCCTTCCACCGTCACCTCCCTGTGACATCACCCTACGGACATCTCTCCCCCTCTAGTGCCTCCCCATGACATCACTACACCTCCTGATGACATCAGCACCCCGATGACATCACAGGGGCCTCCCCGACGATGCAATAACGGTGCCAACGCTCCTCCCAACCCCTTCCTTCCACCGTCACCTCCCTGTGACATCACCCTACGGACATCTCTCCCCCTCTAGTGCCTCCCCATGACATCACTACACCTCCTGATGACATCAGCACCCCGATGACATCACAGGGGCCTCCCCGACGATGCAATAACGGTGCCAACGCTCCTCCCAACCCCTTCCTTCCACCGTCACCTCCCTGTGACATCACCCTACGGACATCTCTCCCCCTCTAGTGCCTCCCCATGACATCACTACACCTCCTGATGACATCAGCACCCCGATGACATCACAGGGGCCTCCCCGACGATGCAATAACGGTGCCAACGCTCCTCCCAACCCCTTCCTTCCACCGTCACCTCCCTGTGACATCACCCTACGGACATCTCTCCCCCTCTAGTGCCTCCCCATGACATCACTACACCTCCTGATGACATCAGCACCCCGATGACATCACAGGGGCCTCCCCGACGATGCAATAACGGTGCCAACGCTCCTCCCAACCCCTTCCTTCCACCGTCACCTCCCTGTGACATCACCCTACGGACATCTCTCCCCCTCTAGTGCCTCCCCATGACATCACTACACCTCCTGATGACATCAGCACCCCGATGACATCACAGGGGCCTCCCCGACGATGCAATAACGGTGCCAACGCTCCTCCCAACCCCTTCCTTCCACCGTCACCTCCCTGTGACATCACCCTACGGACATCTCTCCCCCTCTAGTGCCTCCCCATGACATCACTACACCTCCTGATGACATCAGCACCCCGATGACATCACAGGGGCCTCCCCGACGATGCAATAACGGTGCCAACGCTCCTCCCAACCCCTTCCTTCCACCGTCACCTCCCTGTGACATCACCCTACGGACATCTCTCCCCCTCTAGTGCCTCCCCATGACATCACTACACCTCCTGATGACATCAGCACCCCGATGACATCACAGGGGCCTCCCCGACGATGCAATAACGGTGCCAACGCTCCTCCCAACCCCTTCCTTCCACCGTCACCTCCCTGTGACATCACCCTACGGACATCTCTCCCCCTCTAGTGCCTCCCCATGACATCACTACACCTCCTGATGACATCAGCACCCCGATGACATCACAGGGGCCTCCCCGACGATGCAATAACGGTGCCAACGCTCCTCCCAACCCCTTCCTTCCACCGTCACCTCCCTGTGACATCACCCTACGGACATCTCTCCCCCTCTAGTGCCTCCCCATGACATCACTACACCTCCTGATGACATCAGCACCCCGATGACATCACAGGGGCCTCCCCGACGATGCAATAACGGTGCCAACGCTCCTCCCAACCCCTTCCTTCCACCGTCACCTCCCTGTGACATCACCCTACGGACATCTCTCCCCCTCTAGTGCCTCCCCATGACATCACTACACCTCCTGATGACATCAGCACCCCGATGACATCACAGGGGCCTCCCCGACGATGCAATAACGGTGCCAACGCTCCTCCCAACCCCTTCCTTCCACCGTCACCTCCCTGTGACATCACCCTACGGACATCTCTCCCCCTCTAGTGCCTCCCCATGACATCACTACACCTCCTGATGACATCAGCACCCCGATGACATCACAGGGGCCTCCCCGACGATGCAATAACGGTGCCAACGCTCCTCCCAACCCCTTCCTTCCACCGTCACCTCCCTGTGACATCACCCTACGGACATCTCTCCACACACTCACGTGTCCCTGCCAGCCAAGCGGTGTGTGTCACACGCACACGTGTCACACACACACTCATGGTGTCACAGACAGTGTCACAGATGATGTCACACACACAGCATCACACTCATGGTGTGTCACACACACGGTATGTCACACCCACGTTCACGATGTCACACGCACACGGTGTCAGACACAGCGTCACATACACACATTCTGCTCACGGTGTGACACAGTGTCACCCCCACACTCACGGCATTGGTGTCACACACACAGCTACAGTGTCACACACAGCGTCACACCCACACTCACAGTGTCACACCTGGTGTCACATACACACACAGTGTCACACACACAGTGTCACCCACACCCGATGTCACCCACGCACTCACAGCATCAGTGTCACACACACACAGTGTCACACACAGAGTGTCACACACACACGATGTCACCCACACACTCACGGCATCAATGTCACACACACACAGAGTGTCACACAGAGTGTCACACACACACGATGTCACCCACACACTCACGGCATCAGTGTCACACACACACAGAGCGTCACACACACACAGAGCGTCACTCTGCCTGTGTCACACACACGTTCACAGTGTCACACACACAGACGGTGTCACACACAGTGTCACACACACAGAGACGGTGTCACCCCCGGTCTC
>NW_009649936.1:0-60725 GCF_000708025.1 Charadrius vociferus
CTCCTGTAACATTTATGGGAATGGCTTGCTTTGTGGCAAGAGGCCAAAAAGAGTTGTAAGGAGACCCAGTTAGTTCTGCAAATGTTTTGCAGAAGGATGTCCTAAGCATGGGAGGTGCTTACTTGAAAATCTGAGTGATAATGGAAGCAGCTGTCCTAAGTCAACTGAAAAAGTGTTATTCCCAATTTTGAGCTAAATATGATTTTAATTAGTATAGTATAATCCACAATCTCTCTTAACCCCTTCATCCTAACTTTTCACACTGTGAGAAGAGATGCCTTTAGTATTTGTCTGTTGTGAGAAACAATAGTTTTAATGCATTGAAGAATTCTGGCACGGTAGCAACAATTCTTCATGCATGAACATACTTGTCTGGTCCCCATAATGGTTTTACAACACGATCTAAACACGTGTTGAAAAAAAAGTTGAGTCATTTTTGCTGACCTGATAACTCTTTAGGCTCTTTGTGTTGAAAAGAAATTTCCCAAACAGTTTATGCAGCTGGAGAGAGGGGGATGAAATTTCTGATTGATAGTGAGGAGCAGTAGGTGCGATCCCGTGATTGACTCTTGACTGCCACAGGTTAGTTAGCCCATGGAAACATGAAAATGTTTCAGGCAGTCTGTACTTCAGGTCTTTCAAAGAGCAGCGAACGTTGCAAAACGTCATATGTTTAACATCTCTGCTCTGCATTTGGAGGGTCTTTCATATCACCTTGTATCCTCAGGAAAATGAAAGAGAAATTCCACATTCCGGAGCACGGGATGCACTGCTGCTTGTGAGATTCTGGCACCACCTTTCCCCACCAATTCCTATTAAGGGATCTGGATATTCAACAACCCTTTTTCTTAGTCAAGGTTTACATCTCTACCTTAGACTTTGGAAACTAAGTTTCAGTCATCTTACAGATAAGGTGATTGAAGACTTACACAAGTTTTCTTCTGGCTGAGAAGGGACAGGGAAATTATTATGGTGGTCTGATTTAACAAAATAATATCTGAATAAAGCTGAAAATCAGCTCTTTCATTACTTTTCCATTTACAGCTGTTGCCATCTCACTGGACAAGTAGACTTAGGAATGTATCTTAATGTGAAATGTTGCGAGGAATGCAGAAGAAAGCTATACAGTTTGGTTTGTGTTCAGTTGGACATCCATTTAGTCTTCTTTCTCTGTAGGAGATCTGCTTCTTAAAATACTTCTTGTTGCTGAGAGTGTATAAGTTTGCAGTTGTTTTCAAAACATTCTAATTTGTACTTTATTAACATTTTCATAGATATTGTTGAGTGTCATTACCAAAATGATTCAGCACTCTAAAGAGCGCTGATATGCAGTGCGCAAGAAAACGTTGCATCTGTTTTACCTAATGTTTTTTGGCTGCCTGTCCCTCAAACTTGTTTTTCTAAGGAGTGAAATCTCTGCATGTTAGACTAATTACTGCACGTCCGTTCCTTAACTCTTAAAAAGGCTTGGATGTTGGCTATGCAGAAGTAATGAGATGTGCAAGTGATTTAGCTGAGGCTCCAAATATGTATTACCGACGTATAGTTGAAATGATGATATAAAACGAATGCGGTGCTAATTGTCTCTGCAGCAAGCCACAGATTAGTGTTCCCCTCACACTATTCACTTTAGATGTTGTCATGAACAATATTAATGAGTATTGATGGTCCAGGGACCTTAAAATTGTTGCTGATTCATAATTGCTCTTTGCTATTTATATTTACTTACACCTGTGCAAGGGTCAGCCAAAGTGATAGCAGGTGAGTTAAATCCATTAACTATTTCCTTTTTCCTGTTGTTCTTTGGGCCTGACTTTGACATCGGTGGAAACCTTGCTGTTGCCGTAATTCATGGAGGAATTGGCTGTTTGTTCTTAAAAAATTTCTTCCTTAGGAGGAGGTCTGCTTCTGCTTCCACTTTACCCTTGTGGGTTATGGAACGATCTCTTCCAGTGCTGAGCTGTACGAGTACAGGTGTCCCTTCTAATCGCATAATAAGAATAACCAGATTTGTATACATTTCCCGCTTTCTCTTTTTTTTTTGTCTTTTAAAGCCTGAGACTGCAGCTGTGCTGAAGCGCACTGTTGAGGCTCTTATGGAGAGAGGAGCCATTGTGAGGAACCTAGAAAACCTGGGAGAAAGGTCTCTACCTTACAAGATCTCCAAGCACAAGGAGCGCCACAGAAGAGGAGGGTATGCATGATGTGTTTTCCCTTAAAATCCTTTAAGTGCTCCTTTATAAATGTATGTATGTAACTGTCATTGTTTGGTCTTCCTTGTGCTTTTTGGGAGTACACCTGTAATGTCGGTGATCTCAGTAAGGTGTTGTATGGCTGGTGGTGCGTGCGTGTGTTCTGCTGCAAGTGTTTTGTGTCTTTTATTCTGTGTGGTGTCAGCTTTTTGTTAGTGTGTTTGGTCGTCGTGTTACAAGTAGCCTGAGTCCAGGCCTGCAGAACTACTATCCCCAACATACACAATTGTTATGTCATTTTTACGTAACTATTTTGCAAGGCCAGTCAGGCTATTTACTGATAAAAGTCCTACTTAATCTGCTGGTTGCTAATGGGCAGGATTGATTCTTTTTCTCTATTGCATCTGAACTAAATGTTAATTACCATGCGTATCCTGCAAGACTTGCTTGTGTTTCTGATACGGTTTTTGTTAAGGATGTTACAGATGACGGTGTGGTTTACGGGAAGTATGATAAATGTAAATGGAGCTGGGAATTGGCATCTCAGATGTCAGGCTTCCCCCGCGGTGCCGGAGGAAGGTGCTGTGGATCGCACCCCCTGCTCGCTGACGCCGGTGTGTTGTTGCTCCTGGAGGCTACCTCCGAAATGGATGCTGGATGCTGGCTCTGGCAAGGGCTGAGAAATGTTGCTAGGCAACCCGCACTGCATGGGGCTGCCTGCGGTAATCAAAATAACAATTAGCTACACACTCCTCTAATCCCTGTCATGAACTGTGTGTAATCAGATGGTGGGCCGACCTATTGGTCATCCTTGAGGGGCGTTTGGTGTTTGGCACTGGGGAAGGTGAGGTGACTCCAGAGGTGTGCCTTTCGTGAAGCCCTTCTTGGATCATCTCCCCAGGGGTGACTAACAGTTTCACTCCCTCTTCTGAGGACCTCTTCATTCTCCTGTGAAGTGGGAGTGGTGACAGCTGCCAGTTAAAGCAGACTGACAGAAAGGGTAGGGGAGGAAATCTCCACCATGTGCCTGTTACTTAACCAAAAGCAATGGCATTGTGGCCATGACTGTCTGAAACTCCTGCTCCATGGTGTCCTTCAAAACGTGGCTTTATCCTGGTGGTTTTACATTTGAGGATGAAGTCCTGTTGCCTACACACAAGAGCTAATCAAAGCCTTATCTCAAGGCAGAATTGCTAATTACCTTATCCTTCTGTTGGATAGAAGCGTTTTATGAACATCGAAATCTTTTCCGACAGCTTCAGCAGAACAAGGACCTGGTGTTACTCTGTTTGTACAGGTGGGGAGCTAAGGCAGAGGGGCAAAGTTCTACTAGTTTTGGATGCTAAAGTTGAGACTTTCAGCTTCTGAATTTTTTTTCTTAGAGTACTTAACACTGTAACACTTCACCACTTTGGATGACAAATTTCTGCTTGGCTTAGGTGGCAGTGCTTCCGCAGATCAGGTCTTGGGTTCTTCAACAGGGAAACTAGGAGAGGCGAACACAGTAATCAGCACCACGAGAACTATGTAGCAGAGATGAATAGAGGACATTTCTCATGGGGATATTTCAGATGTATAAACTAGCTTAACTAGTAGCAGATCTACTACTACCATAGCAGATTACCTACTTAATAAGCAGGACGAGGGGATCTGTAGACTATAACTCTCTTCTTTCCAGTCCTCAGAGCAGACGTAGTTTGTGTTCTGAATGAGGGAAGGTTTTAGTAGCAAATAATTGCGATTGTGTCTTGAAACACCGACAGGGAAGCATCAGATTACTGTCACCATCGCTGTTCCTCCACCACCTCCCAGTTCAAGTGTCTCTAAATATTCAGCAGTTGTTCTGCTGCCCTGGATTTGGATCCTCTGTATTTGAATATGGCAGTTCCCTCCCCTAAATTGCTTAGGTTCTTGAAAGGGAGAAGTGATTGAGAGACAGCGTACAACAGGAAATAATTGGTTTTTGTACCTTTAATTGGGGAACTCAAATTCAGGAGAAACGAGAGACGACAAGGGGAAGCAGCAGGCAGTTTCAGTACTCGATAATGTGGGAGAATCGTATTTCTGTAGATTCTGCTAGGGAGGTTGCAGTTCGGTGTTCAGGTATGGTGGATTCCTGATATACCATCCAATATTTTATATGATCTGGAGAATAACTTACTTAGGATATTAAGGATAATATAGGAATAGGAAGTAAAAAGTCAGTTTTGATCCACCTTACAAAATTGGTCAGTTCTACTTTACAGCATCTGTAAAAAGTAATAACTTTTTTTAACAGGACAAAGTTAAAACAACCAAAACACTTTTAAAGATACCTCGCTAAGCTGAATATACACCTGTACTTACTAAGACATGCTAAGATCTTTTCTTCTTCGTGGCCAAATTTTGATTCTGTCTATGTCTCCTTTCTTAGCAAGTTGGTGTGGAGTGGTGTGTTAAGTAGTACAGAGTGTGTCACCTTTTCCTTAGTCTGGGCTTTTTCTGAAGTAACTGAAGGGGCTTCTGTGAGAGTGCAAATGATAGTGTGGGCGGAGAGTGAATCTTTCAAAGCGTTTTATTTTGGGGATCTTTTGTTTGCTTTTTTAAAAAATAGGTTTTTGGGGTTTTTTTTTTGTTTGTTTGGTGTTTTTTTTTTTAGTTTTGTGATTCTTACTAGAGTTTCAGCTAGTTTATCTTCCACTAGTATGTAGATGGTTGGGGGCCTAGGATGTATGCCAAATCTGCTACTTCCTTAGACCTCCTGGCTGCTAAATTATATGAAAATTAGTGGAACACAATATTTGTAGCAACAAATCATATGAAAATGAGTGCAATACAGTACTTGTGGGATGGGTTACAGCTTAATAGCTGTATCTTAGAGACAGCTCTTGTCCTAGTGACCACTGCAGGAACCATCTTCCTGTCACTTGGAATGGCATGGGATCCCCCCCCGCCTCGTGTGCGGTGTTTTCCTGAAAAACAAAACAAATCTTCCTCATCAGCGTAGTGACCTGGCTTTGCTGCCTTAAAACTCCCAGAGCTATACAGGCTGTGTCTCACCTCAAATCAAGGGCCATCAGTATGGCAATTCACCGGTCAACTGAGACGCACTTTGTGGCATGCCTAGTAGTCATCCTTCTCCCAGGCTTTTGCTGTATGTTTCCTTCATTTAATTAATTCCGTTTTTAACTGCAATTCAAGTCTTTATATACAGCATATCATAAAACAGAGCGATTGACAGCAAAAGGACAAGTGCGATGTGCACAACAAAGCTAGTGCTGGACTTTAGCCAGGTTTTGGTAGTGTCTTTAGTGAACAGTAAAGAATTAAACTGGAAAATACATATTCATAGGTCAGTAGGGAGGATAGTTGTCTCCTTAGTAAAGCGCTTTTTCCTCTCTGAGTTCCATAGTGCTTCGGCATCATCTGTCTCGAGTATACTGCATTACAGGCACATTACAAATTGAAGAATATCCAGGAGACTTTACAGAGAATGAGAGTTTTGCTGCCAATTGATCTGTAAAGCTGAGATTTTTCAAAGCCTGCCATAGGGGATTGTGGCCTACAGCTGTCACTGGAGTGAGCAGTTTTACTCTCCCAGGCAGCTTTGAAGACCTCGGATCATACATACAATTCACTTGTTTCTTCTCAGGAAATTATATTCACTGAGCAGGTGGTGCATGTGCATTGAGGGTATATTAAAACAAATTTAGGTCTTTCTCTTAAATGCATCTCTTGGCAGAAAACACCCTCCTTTTTTTAGAGACCTAATATTGACAGCTTTTGCATTGAAAATAGTATGTTTCTGGAACTGTGTGGATATGTCTGAAGAATCAAACTTTGAAATCACTGGTTTACTGATATTTTAAACTGAAGTTGAATCAGCTACTAACTCACATTTATGGTATTAATTGCCATAGTAGAACATCAATATTTTGTTTTTAAAGTATTTAAGAGCATAATTCAAAATTGTAACAAATACTATTCACCTTATAGATGAATAAAATGTGACAAAGACACATTGGTTCCAGTGTCAGTTCAGTATGTAAATTTAGTTGAGGCATTGAGCCTGAGTGACTTGCCCATGGCCACTGTGTCTCTGAAAAAACAGTGGAAGAATGTAAATAAGGATTCCCAGCTTTATCTCCTAACGGGCAATAGATTTGTGCCAAGTATTTGTTTTTCTAGCCACTACTTGTTTATAATTTTTAATGAGTTGTATTTAAATTGCTTTAACATCTTGCATTAATATTGTATTACATGTATCAGGAGGTGCTTATTTCTGGAATAAACAAAAGTGAACTGATTTAAATAAGGTGTGTACTAGTATTTGAATTCAAGGAATGTTAAACTCTGGATTTGTTTGCCGTTTAAAATGATAGAGAAGCATCGAGTCCCTCAAAGCAGCTTTCAAATAAAGGGTCCAGACTGGGGCTGGGTGATGACACTGCAGAGCTGTTGCTGCATATTTGGCCAGTGCTAAACTGGAGAATATGGCAACTGCTTGTAAAATGATAGATCTCAGTAGTACAGTCTGTGGGTTTCCACTCCATGGCATACCTGTTTTCTTTGGCCTTGCCAGGCTATGCCTTAATCATATGCTTGTGACACTTCATGCTTCAGGGCATCAGATAAAGGGAGGTGGTTTGGGGGACGTGGTTGGTATGTAGGATATTTTTACTTTAGGGGAGATGGTACAAGGGCAGCTGCAAAACAGATCTTTAAAAAAAATGAGATTCAGACACTCATTTGGGAAGGTAATGGCTCAAACTTTTTGCAGACCAGGGACCCATTAAACTGTAAGGAGCTATGACAGTGGCTTTGGGGAGAAGAAAGTGGCCAGGTGTAACTGGGTTTTGAATACTGGGTATCTTGCTATGCCCTAGAGATTAGTTGTTAGTGATTTTTACCGCCCCCCCCCCCCTCCCCCCCCGTTGCTTCCATTCTTCCATTCTTATTTTTATCTGTGTTGCAGAAAAAATGATATACATCAGCCTGGTCAATGCTCAGATTTAGTATGGTTTTGTAAATCGGTAGAGCACTGTGGCCTTTCCCTTCTACTTTTGTTTGTGTATGTGTGCTTTCCTCTATTAAATCTACCTGTAATGTAGTTAATGTTTTTAGATCTTTCTCCGCACATTTTATTTCATTTACTTTATTTGTGAGTTCTTCAGCTAAACTGTGCGTAATTCTGATTATTCATAACAATTTTCATGTTCTATTTTCCAGTTTTTCATTGCCTTGTTGTTTTTTTTTTCCCCTTTCAAATTTGATTTTGAAAAGATGGCAATTTTCTTTTGTTATTTGCTTGCTTGTCTCTTAATCTTTTTGTTTTGCTGTTCGCTCCCAGTTATCTCATCAGCCCACTTGTTCTCTGAAGTAGCAAACTCAGGTCTTCCTTTTGTTCTTGCTGAATTGTATTTTGGGAGCTTATCTTAACACCTGCGTGGGGAATTTTCTGTAGAAGGTGTGCAGCGACCCTGGTGGTTGCCAGGGTCCGCTGGGGAGCACAGGGTATATATACCGACAGCATCTAATGGGATCAGGAGTCAGAAAATCCAGGCTGCCATGTTAGTTGTGCTTGTTTGTGGGATGGGGGAAAATGGCAAGGCAAGGAGGTCCTTTCCCAAGGCCGCAGCGTGACGGACTCAGCTTGGCTTCCAGGCCCTGCGGTGCTGCGATTACTCCCCAGGAGCTGGGAGCACCAAGCTTCAGTACTGGCTTCCCCTCTCCTTCGGCGTGAAGGCTCGGAGGCTGTCCTGGCCTTCCCGCAAATCGCTCCCACCTCCTCTCGGTGGTTTAGGGTCTGAAGCGATTGTCCCTCCTGCTTTGCCAAAGCGCGGGCTCAGGAAAGGGGGCACGGCTCTCCTGTTTCTTGGTGACTTGGTGGCCCCGCGCACAAGAAATATATAGTTATTAAGAGGAGTATTTCAGTAATTAAGAGGAGTAGTTCAGTAATTAAACATCATGTTGTTTAAGAGATTTCAATATTTTGGAAACATACCTATGTAAATTATGTTACATGTTCAAACTTTTCCTCTTTCCATAAAGTATCTGAGCTTTAGGAACTGTACTTACAGAACTTATTTTTAAACAAGCATCTTGTGGCCGAATCATATTCCGTGTAGACAAGAGATGCTGAATTATCTTCCAATAACCCACGCTGTCAGGATACAATTTTATTTACTTTGTTTGTAAGAGTAAAAAGAGTAAAATAATAGTTACCCATCAGAACTGTTCTCTGGAGTGTTTACAAGTTTTAACAACCCTTCTCTTCTCCCCACACCCTAGTAAAATACAAACTATTGCATAATTAAAGGACTTCATCCTACAGATAAATGTACTGACGTGTTTAGCTTCACTCAGGTAGACTTTCTTGATGATTTTCATGGCTATGGAAGACCAAAGAGGAGGAAAGAAGAACAGCTGAAAGAGGTTGCAAGCTTTCCTTTCTTAATACCACCAAATTAAGTTTATAGCTAATGTGCAACCTGTGTTGTTTGTTTCTGTTCAGATTTTAGAACATCTTGATCTGTTTCAGCAAAAAGGAGTTCCGGGTCTGTACAGCACTTGGATGAGAACAAAACCAGTTTGAATATTTGAGTATTACGCACATTTGTAGTATTTTCTGCTAAATTGATTGTCTTCTTCCACTAGATGGGGCTTTCTTCATTGATGAGTTGAACCATTACTTTTCCTTAAAATGCTTTTGTCCGCATGCACATACATCTAAGTATACATGTGCCTCAGGTATCAGAGCCCTGAAATGTTTTTTTTTTTCCCCTCACCTTGTCTGTCGGAGCACAATTTGCAATTTTGATGCTTTTCAGAAGAAATGGCGCAGTGCAGTAGTTGGTGATGTTTGAGGCGCCAGGAGCAGTTTCTGATGTACTGAATTCTGTAGCATCCTCGTGAAAGCACACCGATTAAATGTGATGGTGTTCTTAAATAGTGGGCTTGGTGGGATGGGAATCAGTCACCATTTGGGTGGTTTTTAAGCTCTGAATTATACAGAAGGCAGAGAAATGACACAAGTAGAATTAATAATACCTGATGTGTAACTTCAGTCCTGTTTGTAACAATTTTGCAAACTTTTCAAGTACTGCCCAGTGAGCATGACTTTTCAAATACTCCGAATACTTCAGGCTAGTTTTTCTTTTGCAGTGTAACAGTGTTGGGTTTTTTTATTTTTGATTTTTCTGCAATGCTGCAAAATGTCTTTCCATTATTTAATTAGCTTAATAACAGGCGTCTATGTATAGAATTTGGCAAATGAAATTTCTGAAGGCTGTGGATGGCAAGATGTATTTTTCCCCAAAGAACGTGCTCATTATGGATTATTTGCATCGTTGCTGTGGCACAGTCTAGTTACTAAGGTACCAGCTTTTGGTTTTGATCTGGTACTTCCCAGTTGCTGTCCTTGTGACTCTGAAGGGACGTCCGTCTATTCCATACTTGTTTTTTAAAAGC
This sequence comes from Charadrius vociferus, assembly GCF_000708025.1. Lineage (NCBI taxonomy): Eukaryota > Metazoa > Chordata > Aves > Charadriiformes > Charadriidae > Charadrius > Charadrius vociferus. Next base: position 9,642 of record NW_009649936.1, read on the forward strand.
TAAAAGTAACATGTGTACTAGTCCTTCCAGCTACAAAGTGATAATCCTTCTAAGCATGAACTTGCCTGCCTGCCCTGCTGAGGAAGGGTAGCTACCACCAGAGCTGAGAAGAAAAGCTAACTACCTCTCTGCAGAGCAACGCAGTGGTCCCAAAGATGAAGTGATCATTCGGGTAGCAAAGCAGTTTCGTTTATAGAGGATTAACTTAATGAGAACGAATGTCCAGCTGCTCTCACACAGGTGCTGCAACTTGCTTTCCTCCAGGCAGTTTCCTGTTTCCCTGTCCGATGCTTCACCCCTACCTGTTTGTCAGAGCATTTTATTTCCTTTCTATCTTCCGCCTCCCCACTGGGGAAGCTTACGTAGACTACTGCCACCATGTAAAGGAGAAATTTAAGCATACAGGCATTTTTTGGGCACAACCATGGGACCACACAGCCTCTGCCAAGTCCACTGTATGCGTGCTTTTCCCTTGACTCCCCAGGCTGACAGAGTAGTATTCTAGGAGAATTTAAAAGCGAGTTTTGATCCAGGTGCTTTTGAAGTCCTAGGCTGTGTATTTGAAAGCAAAATACTTGAGTATCCTTAGGACTCACGGTTCAAACAATTTCTGGCTTGAACATGTTAAAAAGGATAAATGAAACCGGGCTTTTTGTTTTTTCTTTTTTCTTTTTTCCCCTTGTATGCAAAGGCATGTTCTCCTTTATTTGAGATCATATGATTTTAAATTTTTTTCCCAGTTAATGCATTGTTTTAAAATGTTTCAGTCTGCTCTCCTGTATTTAAATCATCCTTCTATTTACAGTTGAGCAGGCTGACAAAAATAACTGTGGTCTCATAGTGAATCAGTGGAATTTTCCTGCATTTCTCCCCTGATGACTCGCCTGACTCCTAGAGAGCCTCAACGCTTTCGCATTTTTGCTTGCAAGAATGAGGTGGTTTCCCTCCTGCATTTCTGTATTTTTCCCTGTCTTTAAGTCTCACTGGGATTTGGTTTTGTTTACTACACAAACAGTAGCTACAGCGTTGCGTATCGGGTCATAGATCACTGCCTGAAATTAAGGTTGCTGCATGCCTTATTGAGGGTGGATTAAAAAAGCCCCACAGCCTCATGACAGCTGATTTAAATGTGTATATTTTGGGGGGAAGAGGTTCCAGATCTCCTCAGGGATTGCATTGTCAATTGTGTTTGGTTATTGCTTTTGCAGCCGTTACTTTCTTCTCCTTCTTTAATGAAGAAATAATAATTTTTTTTTTTACGCTGGCCCTCTTTTCCTTCTCTCTTTTTTTTGGCACAGGAAGGCAATCGTTGCTTGTTAACGCTGAAGATTGGTGGTTGTTTTTAAAAACTCGCATTGTCCCTGATTACTGCAGTTTCGTATCGTCAGATAAAACACCTATTCTGCGAGGAGTCATAAAGATATGCTGTAACAGCTCATCCTCCCATCCCCCCCTTCTCCTTCAGTTATCAACAGTGCGTCAGTGGAAATTTCCACCCTTTACTAATGTGAGAGAAAGCACAAAGTTGCAAAGCAGCCTTTGGAGGAAAAAAAAAAAAGATATTGCCGTTTTAGGAACACAATGAAAAGCAGCATAGGACTTGCAAGCAGAAATTAAATTACATTCTCGAGCAATGGTGAGACTGAAATGGTGCAGAGAGCACGGTTTCCAATGGGAACGAATGCTTTTCCTATGGGAAGGGTATGTGAAAGGGGTAGTGGGGCACCAGCTAGAATTTCTCCCCCCCATCCTCCTTTCTGCCACCATCCTCCTTTCTGTTCGTTGCAACTGTGAGAGGATTTGGAAGGCTTCTTCCCAAGGAGAAGAGTTAAGTGTCATCTGTTAAATTTACCAGTGGCTTTTAATGGCTTTAACAGAAAACACAACTTTCCCTTTTTAAGGGGTGTGCATCCTTCAGATGTTGCTGTGCAGTATTTCTAACAAATTGTCCAAGCTTAAAAACTGTTTCTCTCCCTAAACTTTTAACTGGGTGGCACCTCTCTATTCTGGAGACCAGAAAATGGTAGGCAGTTTGGTTTTCGAATATATTAGGCCAAATCCTGTTCCCCATTGAAGCCTGTGGGGATTTGCGAGGAGGACTGAGCCCAGCAGAGTCCCTCCAAATCCTTCTTGAGGTCAGTTATTCCTGTAGTTCTCGGTAGCTGTGCTGCAGTTGGAGGAGCAGCACCTTCGCTGACGTGACCTGGCACTGGTCCCTTGGCTTCAGTGAGGCTCGGCCACAGCCCGCACCAGCTGGGCATCTCTTCCGGAGCACTCGTTGCTTCAGTACGGGCTGAAGGGACATTATTTTTTTCCCATCAGACCCCTCACATATGAGAATTCAGTGCTTCAGTCTGGTCTTTCTGAAAAAGACTTCAGAGCTGAATTGTGGCTATTAAGATTTTCAGGATGAGGATGTCTGGCTATGAAGAAGTTTCTTCGCAGTGTTTTCCATGGGTGGGTTCCACCCCTATGCAGTAATCCAGCACACGCTGCTTGAGTCATTTCTGGCCTGATGGGTCTGCCCTGCGTGTAATATTTTTGGTGTAACAGATTTAGTTGGATGAACCTGAACTCCATGCAGCATGAAGAGCAGGAGTGTGTCTGTTGCTCGTTACCCCATCCTTCTGTATTTCCTGTTCAGACTCAAGAGTTCAGCTTCTGCTTTTGGGGACTTACTGCTCAAAATTACGTTTGTGAAGGTGGACTGTGAAGTGTGATGCTCACGCTAAGTTGCCATAGTCCGAATCCATTCCTCTTGCAGAACAAGTTCCTCTCTGTTCAGTACAGTTTTAAAATCAAACTAGGATGCCTGATCCTGCTTGGGTAATTTGACTTCATTTAAGGGATATCGCTTTCAGGTTATACTGATGCTTCATGGGGAGGTGTGCTGGAGTGGACTAGGAGGAAGGGGGAGGTTTGATAAGAGGATGTGGAAAGATTGAATTGAAATAGCTGGGTGGGAAGTGCTGTGCTGTACATTTAGCCTTTAAATTACTGCTAGTCTTGGAAACGAGGTGAGTGGTTAGTTCCCTTCAGTAGGATTTCTGAGGCAGGTGTGGTACCTTTTTACTATACTGTAGTTAGGGCCGTGCCAAATGCAGATGAAGTGATTAAAAAATGTTCTGGTTACAGCTCTGTTGACAATGCTGGTTTGTTCACAGCATTTCAAGGGATGAGGGATGGCCAGTGACGTGGCTCCCTCATTTTCTGCATTAGTGCGATGGCTGGCACTGAGTCACTCATAACTTGCAGGAACAGTAGACATGATGTTGCTAATGAATTTAAAATACATCTCACGTTAAGAGACGGGATCTGAATTTGCGTCTGTGAGATTAAGTTAGTGCGCAGTGGGTAGCTGTGTCCCTTGTCTGAAGTGGGGCTCATGAAGTGCAGGAGACCTCTTTGCTTGTTTGGGTGTAGTGAAGTTTTAAAACCCTCTTGCAAAATTACAGTTGAGCTCATGAAGAAGGTGCAGTTCTTCAGCAAAGGAGTTTATTGCAGAAGTAACTTCAGTGACCTAAGATATTAATGGGGAGCAACGTTCTCCTTCCAGTATGGGGAGCAACGTTCTCCTTCCAGTAGGTAGGCGGTCAGCTTTTTCTTTAGAGATGTCAAAGATAGCTGTGAGGTGGACACAAAGCGCTTACCTGGAACAGTGCATTTTGTACGTGCTGTGCATGTGTGGAAGTAAGACCTTTTCCGTCCTGCCAAGGTCAGCTCTGAGGCGGAACTTTAAAGGAAGGAATGTGCCTGTATGTGTATAAGCTTGAGATGTTTCTCATTGGCACCTGTTTCCCAAGGAAACAATGTTGGGGATTTGAAGAAGGAGGATGCATGTTGCAACTGAAATGAATGTGCCACCCTACCTTTTTTTTTTTTTTTTTTTTTTTTTAAATGTTCATATCGAGGTGTGGAAATGAATGGAATGGGTACAAGAAGAGTAAGCTCTCTTTAATCTCCTTGAGTAAGCAGTGCTGTACAACAAAGAGAAGTTCAGGCTGAGCCTACTTCAATCAAACTTTTCTTATTTGAAATCGAGATAATCCTGAGCTTTCATTTAAAACAATTCTGGTACCAAAACGTAAGAAAAATTTAGAAAGTTTCGTTTAAGAAATCCCACAAAACAATAACTTGAATTAAAGTTGTTGCAGTACAGGTATTTTTCTTTTTATTGTGTGTATGTTTCTCATTGCAGGTATTTTTTGATAGACTTAGAGGGCCCACCTTCGATTGTATCGACCATGATGGATCATTTAGGACGTGATATTGATATAATTAGACGTGCTTTTGTAAAGCATCCTGTATCAAAGACAGAAGAATGCAGTGGCATAATCCCGGTCAACTATGAAGATAAACTAATTGCCAAGAAGAAGTGAATATCCCAAATAGCATGTTTAAAACCTTTAAAAAATTTTTTTATTCCTGCTTTGGAAAACAATTGTGATAACTGATGTCCATCAAAAATAATCAGTTTTGGCCATGTATGTGGTATAGGACACTATTTTAAGTTATTGTAACGTTGTTTAAAATAATTTGAATAGGCTTAATCTGTATACTTATCTTGATATTTGACATATCTGAAAATTGATTTTCTTTTCTCTTAGAGCATTACATTGATAATGAAGATTTATCCATCATTGGAATGCTTAAAAATAGCATTCTTTTCCAAAGACAGATTACTTCAGAATATGTATATTTACATAAGAGATTAAGAACTCTACAGTGTAAATAAAGCAGTATAGGATGTGATTTGTTAGAGGTTTTTTTTTTTTTGCTTGTTTTTGGAAAAGGTAATAAAAGTGTGATTAAAAATAAAACTTGACTCATTTTTTTTAAAAGCAGTAAAGGTACAAGAAAAAAATAACTTGCACTGCCAAAAGACACGTCATACTTCCTTTTTTAAGGTAATAACTCTGTTCAAAGTACAGGTAAAAAATTATTCTCTATAAAAAAGGCCAGAAACTTCCAGGTGGCAGCTTAGAGAATAACCATGCTTATATATCAACAGAAGAATAAAAGATGCTTCGTTTTACCATCAGCTAGATCCAGGTGGACATTTCAAACTAAGAAAAACGTCAGGACAAAGGTCTTAATGTATATTTTGTCTTTCTTTTGCTCTTGTGGAAACAGGAGGAAAAGCAATGCACATAAAAGATGACATCGATGCAGTACGACCTCCTGCAGGTCTGACAATTCAGTCTTTTCCAGAGGATCTCCATATTTCCCCCGTGCTGCTGAATGAATGCACTGGCCTTTTCTCCTTCCAAAGGAGTGTGTTTGTATAGTTATTTCTGTAGAAGAAAGTAAGTTGACACTGATACGTTGCTATGCAAAGAGGGTATTCTTTATGTGAATGAGCTTCATCCAGAAGCTGCCTTTTCTGGCACTCGGCGTTGCGTGTTGCTGCCCTGGTTTGAGGTAAAACAGAACCCATAGGCCAAGAGCAGATTCCCAGAGACCTGTGACAGGTCCCGTTGGTGTGACTGCTCTCCAGTGTGCTATATCATCACGAGATTGTCTCTTTCGTGGAGGCTGCTGGGTCATTTTGGGAAGGGGGGAGGTGGGAATGCTGCTTTCTTCCTTGGATGCAGACCTTGGGGGAGGCAAGGGAGAAACCAGTGCTCCTTCTGAGGAAAAAGTGCATTAGAAAAATGAAAGAGGAAATTTTCTTTCTGTACATCTTTAGGAGACGTGAATGCCTGTGTTTTTGTGGATTTTGGTGTTTTTCTGGTGTTTTCTCTGCTTTTAAATCTGCTTTTCTTTTCAGAGCACACTGTCACATTTTACCTCTTCTTTCCTGGAAAAAATGTTGGAAGAATAGAGGGAATGCACTACATGCTTACTGAAGCTGGATCTATATTACACGTGCTTTTATTTTTGTAGTTACTGCCAGTTTCGATCATGTGGTTTCTGTCTGCACCGGTACCTGCTCCAGGCAGAGCTTTTATCAATGATTTTTGCTTGTAGGACAGACAACTTCCTTCTGTGCGGGTGTGAGCTTAGCCAGGAGGAGCCATAGGTTTGTAAGTCTATACCACGGGTTTGGCTCCCTGAGCTGCCCTTTCTGGTGGGCTGCTGAAAATTCAGATTCGCAGCGCGGTAAGCGCAAACTACAAGTAGAGAAATACAGCATGCTTTAAAGAATATGTCTGACTCAAAAGTTTCTCAGAAGCTTTTCTCAAATAGAAAGTGAACAGAAAGCCTATAGTTTAAATTCACTTTGCCTCTGGCTAGGACTTTGGGCCCTAGATTTCATTTGAGTAGAAAGGAGAATATATAAGCTTTCAGCTTCACAAAATGAGGACGATTGTCAACAGAGGCTGTACACATATAAATGAAGTATGTTTGTCTTTATTCAATTTCCTGTAGCGTAGTATTAAATTTTTCATTTAATTTGTTCCATTTTCTAGGTTGATGCTTGCATTCAGTAGGAAAATCCTAGATGCTCATTAGACATAAGCCCATCAGCTTATTATTAAATATGTGACATCATTGGTTGTGTATTAGGACGTTTGGTCAGTCAGACATTTATGCCCCTCTTTTCTGTGGGGCCCATTTCTGATCCTAGCAGAAGATCGATGGATGTCAGGAGCAGAAGACTTGGGCTCCTGAGTCCAACTCATCCCAAGAGTGGATCAGCAGCCGCACATCTTTCGATGATCCCTCGGTGATCAGCCGCAGCTGATCCCAAAGAAACCCAGCAGTGCCGGCTCTGAGGGAGAGTGGTCTCCAGCAGGCCACAGAACAAGGTGTAAGGAGATGATACCATGGCTGTTTTCCTGTCTTCTGAAGTACTAAATGTGCAAACGGGAGTGACTGAAAGTCATCTTGGCCTTTGGGGTAGAAATACTGACCACTGAAACTAGTGGCCACAAGCAGAGCTGCGCTTGCCGGGCTGGTGCATGGTTACATAAGCACTGGTGCTTTCTCAGCAGCAGGATTTATTTATAAAAAGTGTGCTGAATAGCTGGCTCTCAACTGGATGTACTATTTTCTTCATAATTGATAGTTTCTAATATGAACTTTTTTTTTTTTTTTAATAGGGGGTAGGGTGGGGGAGGCTAAGGAAGAAGTCTTGGGTTGCAATTTGTTTAGCCCAGTCAGCCACCCAGACTGGTAGTTAGTTATTTTGGGAAGCTAATGCATAACAGTGTGCGCCTTCTCTCTCAATAGCTGCAAACGCAGGAATGGACACTGGAGTACATCAGAAGATTTGAGCAGTTCTGGGTTTGAGCGAACAGTCTGAGTTGTACCATGGAAGAAAGGGAGTAACTGTACCCTGAGGGGCCATAAATTCTCCTTGCAGAGGAAGGGAAACCTTAGCACGTCTTTCAGATGTGTTTGCCTTTTTGATCGTCGATAGCGGGTTTGTCCCTCTGGGCTGTAAGCAACTTTTGATGTCCAAGAATAAAATTTCAGGATGCTATGTGGTGTTGCTGGAGAGCCAAAAGAGTCTGTGCTGCCAAACCATGACCAAATACCTAAAATGTCAAACGCCACTGGCATTACCAAAGGCCTAAACAGTTTGAATACTAGTACTTTAAGTTTTGTTTACTAGAGAATCCGAGAGTGAAGCTCTTCAACCCTTCCTTAGATTATGTTCCCAAGTGTATAAAATAAGTAGTTTTATGCTGCTAGATGCTCTGTTTTTCTTGTTTGTGGATTGTGGAGAAACACTGAGTTGGGTAAGTATTAAAATAACAACTGGCAATTTTCCTGGCTCGGGAATGTTCTCTCCATCTTAACCTTCAGCAAACAAATGAGCACAAGTGGGTTTATGGTGAAGATCTTAGGTATGTTTTCAATCAGTCCTTTTTTCTGATCTTTCTCAGCTGAATCTTGTGCTTTGGAGGTTTCTTCAGCAGACTGAGGGCTCTGCACGGTCAAAGCACTCAGCACTCTGCTTGCAAAGCACTCGCGGTGGCCACTGGCTTAACCCCAGGAGGTTTGTGCATGCAGTGATTTGCTTCTGTGGATCCAGAGCCTGTGCGTCTTCCGTACATCTGACTAGCCTGTCAAAATCCTGTTTGTTGATAGTATGAGCTTAAAAGAATTTCAGGATCCTCAGTGTCAGCAGAATATTTCTGTTGCTAAATGTTTTAATGGCACTCTGAAAATCATCTTTCAGCTGGATTTCTACTGACGAGTAAACTGTTGGAGCTGCGGGCTGAGCTGGGTACAACAAATGTGCAGGGATGTATTGCTCCGGAAATCATCTGAGGAGCAGTTAGAATGGCAACAGTCAACGTGACTCATGGGCTCCTACTGTTGAATCTAGGCTTTGATCACTGAAACATCACCTGTCACTGGATGAGATCAGTTTTTCTTTAGTAAGTTGCTCCACTCTGTTGTGAAGGACGACTCTGAAATTTAAAGCAGTCCTGTTGGGAGTCATAGAAATGTCTCTTAAGACATGCCCAGTCTGCCCCGCGTCATTTCTGCTGAGGGAGGCTCCTAGGATCTGTCCAGCACTGCCACTGTCTCCAGCATAAACGTTCAAGAACCATACGGCAAACCCCTTCAGGTATTTTGAACTTGTGGCACGTAATCATGGGCTTAAAAATCGTAAGTATTGTTTAAAATGTGAGGTTCTTTTTGTTGGCCTTTTAGATTTTATGATTCACTTCTTTCAAACTTTGTTGCTGGCATGATTTGCCCATAACATCTGACTGAGGAGCTCTCAGAAAAACACAACTATAGCAAATGAGATGCTTGATGAATTCATTGGGACTGGTGCTATGTCCCTCCACCCACTGAAACAGAACGAGGGGAAATTAAAAAGGGAATCATTATTTGTCCTTTCCTAGAATTCTGAGGTTCAGATAGGATCAAAGTGAGAATTGATACGGAGCCAAAACATGCATTTTTCCAACTGCTGCACGAAGGGAAGATTAAAAATGTGTCACCCTCTGTGACCTATGTAATGTGTTGCTTTCTTAGTGCTGCTTCAACAGACCTTTACAAACATAAAAACACGCAGGCTGCAGCTGGTGGACTACCTTAGGCTAATGCTGCTCCTCTTTGCACAGCTATTTGTGCAACACTGCGGAGGAGTGGGAGAGTCACCACTTATTGAGTGCTGGTTAAGAGGGGGAGTGATGCATTGACAGATTCCAGTTCTGGAGTGAGTATTCAAGGTTGCCTTCTAAAAGCATTTGTAATGGGAGGTAATGCTCACTGTAAGCCTGGGAGAGTTTTCGTCCCTGTTATTTTTGCACTGTGCTTAGGCTGTCAAGTCAGCCTTGTTTGGAGAATGCTAACTGGCACATAGAAAACCTGGCTTATTAAAAACCTTCAACGCGTTTATGTTGGGGCTACTTTTGGGGGATAGTGCGTCTCCACTGAATCAGTAAGAGACTTCTGGCTGAGGTCTGTAGGAGCAGATGTATCCTGACAGTATGATGCACTTTCTTCCAAAGGGCATCCTTTAGTCACCTTAGCAGGGTTTGCAATCTTCTGAACTTTTGCTGATGAAGATTCACGCGGCGCTTCCACGCAGGGGCTGGTTACTGGAGCTGGGACAATGCCTAACACACGCAGGGCTCTCACGGAGCTTCTGACTGTGGTAATGAGGTAAGTTTAGCTCAATTTTCTGCTGAAGGCTGACGTGAAAGTAACACGTAGGGAGAAAAAGGCTTGAATTTTGAGTTTCCCTTCACAATTCACCTTGAAAGCAGCAGTGGGGTGAGGCAGGGTGGAGAAGGCTTGTTACATACTTAGTGTTCTCGCAGGCTGGCTGCTCCACTGTTTTTCCTATATAACAGGCAGAATGCAAATGTCGCATATAATCTGTTCCATCTCTATGCATTGGTACCTGGGAGATATATGACTGAGGAAAATATAAAGAGCAGGATGCTTATTATCTTATTAATGCATGGGCATCATTCCCATTCTCTTGCTCAGTGAGTGGGAATGTCGTGAAAGAAATACACTCACTCCTTAAATGTCAAGGAGGTAGGCGTCTCAGAAGTGCTAGGATCCATAGCCCTGGGGTGGAGGAGTGAATGGAGCCCAGCAACTCGTTCAACAGCAAGCGACTGCAGCCATGGTCAGAATGGACCACACTGGGTGAAAAGTGTGATGGAGAAGGGTGTCAAAGGAGTAAAGGGTCTGTGTGGAGAAGCTGAAGGGACCCACGCTAAGTACAGGCCACAAAGGCGTGTAGGAATGTTGGGGGGAAAACCCAAAGCGCATCCCTCCCTCCTGCCCTGAAGCAATCTGTATGTTTGCACAGAGGAGTACTGGAAGCAGCTGGTGGGTATGGGCCTGTGCCCAGCGTGCTCAAAGTGTAGACACAAGGCTTGTGCTGTATCAGCATGCTGGAGGAGAATCAAACCAAAATTGTTTGATCCTTCAACTTGCTAACTATGAGGCAGGGTAGGATATTGCAAGTTGTACCAGCCACTGGAAAGTGCAAATGGTTTGCTTTAGTAATCCCCGTAATCCCCTATAAATAATGCCCTCGCCTATATTGATGAAAAAAATTACATAACAGCTACGCCCAGCCAACGGGAAAAAATTAATGAAACAAAAAATCAACCAGTGCACTCGTGATGCTGGTCAGATTCATCTGAGCCGCATTAGGACAGCTTAGGATTCCTGCCAGAGAAAGGAGGACTATCATCAGGAAGGAAAATCTATGTAATCTTGAGCTGGAAAAGTAGTTTTCAAGAAACTCCAGACCCCAAGGCTTTGTTTGTCAGGATTCAGGCTGAGCTGGAAGGTGAGGGATTGGTATGTTGGGTCGTGTTCAGCTACTTGTTCATGGGGACTTTCACCCTGGGGTTCCTATGCTGGCCTCCAGGCCAGTAGCGGCTGCCCTTACTTTGATGTGGTGGCTTTTCCATGTTCCACGTGCATGAAGAAATTGCTACTGGCTTGCACTGTGACACCCTTGTTGAGCTTCACTGAAAAGTGATTTCGTGGATCAGGAGATAGAGCTGCAAAGGGTTTCTCTCCCTGGGCTGGATATACTGGCAGAGCTGCTGGGAGATGCTTGCAATGAATCTGAAAGAAACTTTATTCTCTGGTTAGAGAATTGCAAAAGGACCATCAGTTGCCAGTTGATGGCACCAAGATTTGGCTTTAAAAGATAGTGCATATTTGTTCAATGTACGCTTAGATGCTCGGGGTTGTCCTGAGATCTTACTGTGGCTGTACTTTGGGCTGCAGCCCGCAGGGAATCGCCTGTGATTGACAGAGCTGACAGTAACACCCATTTTATGGTCCTTGGATATGTCATAGGGTTATGGAGTGCACAGAGAGACATGGCCAGTGAGTGCTGGTGCTGCACCAGCCTTTCTCCTTCCTTCTCTCCTGCCTTAGCCACCACTTGAGAAGCACTGCCCCACCATCCTCTGCTAACCCTGCCCAGAGACTACCAGCTCAGCCGCCTGAACTTCTCAAAAGACCTGCACTTAAATGTTGGTGGCAAGCCAGAATGAGCTGTTGGCAGGTGGCCTGTGGTAGAGATCAGGGGTGTCACAGCTGGTAAATGGGTAGGACAGAGCCAGAGTCACTTTGTGGATCCTTATAAGTGCCTCGTTCTCTGTCCCCATGGAATGAGTTGCATCTCCTGGGGTCTCCTGGCTGCTCTGACCATGTGCTGGGGGGTGCATTCCCTCACTGGGTGGTAGGTGCCTGCCCGAGTTGGAGACAGCACCGGGTGGGCTTGTCTCTCTGCAGCACCCTGGCTTTGCAGCTTAGGTTCCAGGGTGGCTGGAGAGGGCTTGGCTGAGACGAGGAGGGTGAGAAAGGATAGCCTTGCACCTGACAAAATGGTGTCAGGCCCGTTCATGTGGTGCTGTGCCCAGAGAGGCTCGCTGTGCTGACTGGTGCTGCCTGGGCTCTCCATGGGTGGAGGAAGTCCGGGGTTCTGGTGGCAGGGTGAGTAGCAAGTGGGACTCGCTTCTGGTGCCAGATCTTGCTGTGGTCCCCCAGCACTGGTGCACTAGGTGACATCTGACCACAAAGGAGACACAGTGCCTGTGGTGGGGCAGGGAGCAATTTGGGTGTGCAGTGGTTTGGCTGGCTCTGAGTTCTCCTGCAGGTGCGTAAGGGGTTTGGGCAGCTCTGGGAAAGCCACTGATGAGGTTCACAGCCTGTCCTACCAACTGAGGGGCGCTCTCAGCATGCCTGCAGACAGTCTGAGGCCAGGGCAGCATGGAGGGTCTGGGAAGGGGTGACCGTAAGCATGCCGACAAGGCAGTGTAGATGCAGCCCATCTTTCCAGTTGGAAGGCTGCGGCAGGTTTCTCTGAAGGCTTTCTGTGCTCGGTGGGTGAATCACTACCGAGAAGTGCAGCACTTCTTCTTGTGTAGGTCTATGCTGCCGGCTTCTCCACAGCCTCCGCTGACACTGAGTAATTGCTCGGAGACAAGTGGGGCCGATGACTGTGAAGAGGATTGTAAATCACAGCATTATAATCACTCTTGCACGTGACATTCTGCTTGACCTCTGGGAACTCTAAAAACAGCTGTGGTCTAAACCCCCCAGTTAATTGCACTGTGAAGAGCAAGAGCCCCCTCTGAGTGTTATTATGATTTGAATTACATGGTCCTTAAATGCTGGCATTTAAGAAAGTACAATAGTGATCTTCCTCATGTGAGAATCCACAGAAATGTTCTGGGTTCTTTTAATGGTAAATGTGGCCAACCCACTGAAGCCAGTTGGAGTTCATGGTAGATGGTTTTACCAAAAGTACTTGCTAAAGTATTCTTGTGAGGATGAAAATTAAGAAGTCCAGATGGTCAGCAAGGTATCTCATTCCTGGAAACACATGCACATCCTTTGTTTTATTCCGATGTCATTGATTTCTCCTTGGATCTGGGGGAGAATGTGTATTTGCTTTGGCTTGCCCTGTTGATTTCAGTCTGACCGCTTACTTGTACAAAGCTAAGCACATACCTGAAATCTGCAGGATCAACAACTTGATGTCATCCATGTCCAAAAATCAGAGCTTTCTGCAGAGTTATCCTAAAAGATTTCTAACATACATTCCTTGAAAAATAATAGGTTGTGTTTTTTAAAATCCTGAAAATAAAGTCTAGCAGGTTGCCCACATACCGGCTATTTACTCGTTCAGATGTCAGTTTTTCCTCTGACTTGGGTGAAAGTAAAATTTTTGGAAGGTTCTACTGAGAGTTCAACTGTTTTGACTTTGATCAGTGCCAGCAACAGAGTTTAAAAAAGAAATAAAAAATAGAGCAACTTTTGGCAGAGAGAAGACTCACTAGGTGGGCCAATTAACTTTAATGAGTTTTCTCCTCTTTGCTATGTGTGTCCGTTATTTCAAAATACCTTGTAGAGTTCAGTTGAGAGTCTTCTGGGGTTTATGGAAAGCCTTCTGGCTTCTCCAGGCTTGCATGTTTGCAGGCATGCTTAGGAAAAGATAAAGACTTTTTCTGACTTCAGATAAACAGATGCCATTTGTTTCTGACATCTTTCAAAGTTCTGTCCCTTACTTGGAGGCTGGACAGAATTTCAGTGGAAATGCCTGAATCCTCTTTTTTTCTCTTGTCCAGTTATTTGTAGGTTTTCTACAGTACTTTTTACCATAAAGAAGTTCAATTTTATTTTCTAATTTGAGCCTCATTGTCAGGAAATAAATAATTTCAAACAGGATATGTCAATCCTTTCTATTGTAGGAAACTGCAATTTAGACGTACTTGCTCTTACTTGACTTTCAAGCTGTTCCAGGTGTCTTTCTATAATTAGATTAATTTTCACATATTCTTCTACACTTCTCATCTCTTCTTCAATGCATTTCCGCATCAATTTCTTCTCTCTTGTGTTCTTCTAATTGAGCGCTTCTATCACTGTCCACGGTCAGTGAGCTGTTAGAGGAACCTTCTATCATGTCCACTGCAGAGATTATGGAGGAGATCGTGTGAGGTGTACAGCAAGTCTTGAAGCATTTCTTTACAACTGTGGTCTCGTGGCTTCATAGAGTCATACACACCTTAAGGGCCAGAAGGCGCCTTAGATCATTTAGTTTAATCTACTGGCTATCACAGACTCTACTTATTGCCATACTCCAACCTGTTTTAAGTTGGCCCAACAAGTTTGGTTTGGCATAGATTTTCTCTCTGAAAGGTAGCCAAATTTCAATTGAAGATTTCAAGTGAAAACTAATCTAGTCCCTCCTCTGGAGAGCCTCTTCCACTGGTTAATCACTCTCACTGTAAAACATGAGTGTTGTTTCTGCCTGGCTTCCCACAACTTGCCATCTGTTTGTGAGAGGCAGATTCCCACTTTTGGGCTTGAGAAATCCATGGATTTAGTTTCTGAAATGCATCTTCTCCTTGTCTCATGGACCTTAAAAAAAAAAAAAAAAAAAAAAAGATGAGATATCTAGTTCTTCACTCTCCCAACGACATGATAAAAGCAACTGATCTCTTTTAATATCAAATGTTATTAAGGTAGTGCTTTTTTGGTGCAGGCTTTTCCAGATCTGCCCGCTGTCTTTTCTACCCTTCACACCATCTCTGGCATTGCTTTTGTAGACAAGTTTCTCCACATCCTCCACCATCGGGAGAGTGGAAGAAGCACAAAGTGGAAGGTGTAAGCTCAGAATAAAGCCAGCGTGGGGCACTGTGCCTGTCACCTTCAGAAGCAGAAGTCAAGGCTTATTTGTAAGTTTGATACTGCTCATGATTACATTTCTCTGATGTACAACTTCCCGTCAGTAGGAACAGTCTTCTAAGACACTTTGCAGGAAAAGTAATCTATATTTATATAGCTATTATGTTTATACGAGGCTTTGTATGTATTACCATCAAGTAAATCTATTCTTTCCAAGGGCCTTTCCCTGGAGGATCAGTAGGAGGCAAGATATCTCATTTTTCAAAAGAAAAAGGGAGAGAATCTGGGGAAATAAGAGATACCAAAACTGGAGTAAGGGAAAGAAGTATGGCCAAACTTGGTATTTTTCAGTAAAAAAAGGGAGACTCTTGAAGCAAAAGAAAGTAATGAAATAGTTTGAGAAAACACTTGACTAAAGAACCCAAGTGGTCTAATCAGGAAGAAGAAAAGTCAAGAGAAAGTGAGGAAAGAAATGAATTCTAGAAATAAATCATCCAAGTTACGGCCTTCAGCAGTCTTATATTTGATTTGCTAAGTTGTCCGTAAATTGTTTGAGATCAAAAGGTATAAACACAGAAAACGTATGTGTAGTGTCCAGTTACTTTTTCCTAAACTTCCTGTTGACACTCCCTGACAGAAAATGTATGTGTAGTGTCCAGTTACTTTAGGCTATATTTTCACACTTTATCCTAAACTTCCTGTTGACACTCCCTGTGTGTTGGCTTTCTCTGTACCTTACCTGGAGTGCAGCAGTTTGGTCTTTAGGCAGTAAAGGGTATACTTAGGAGGGGATTAGCTTACACTCAAGCTCTGCTCCTGTGGGCACTTTTGATGCTCCCAGTTCACACCACTTACATCTCCAGGCTCAGGTCTGGACTCCAGGCCATCCACCTTGACAGTGTGGATGTAGTCAAGGTGACCAGAGATGAATATTTACTACTACAGCTGTGGGATCTGCCTAAGAAGGCCCTTGTGTGGCCCACTGCTTCCAGTTTGCTGTCAAAGAACTTTGTCAGCCTTCAGCATCAATGGCTGTGTATTTGGACTGGTGTGGCCAAGAAAAAGCCTGTCCTCTGCGGATAGGGATGCTGCAGGTTGGACTAGAGAAGGTAAGAACACAGAGCAAAGCCTGATGGCAAGAACCTGAATGGTCATAAAAGCCTAGGGTTTTGAGTTTCTATCTAATATGCTGGTATCTGAATACAGGAGAAGTTCTCCTGCTTCGTATCACTTCCCTTTACACTGGATACCCTTTCTTTGTGCTGAACACTTGGCACTTTTGTGACAGCTTAGGCTTGCTTACTTGGCTGGGGACAGATACTAGGACTTTAGTTTCACTGTAAAGCAGAGAGTTTTCAGCTGTTTGCCCAGCAGTAAGAAGTTAACCAAAACCTGGAAACCAAAGCCCATAAGCCAGGTTCTGATAGTCTTCTAACGCCTTCCTACAGCAACCTGGGTCTGTGTTTTCTGTTTTTTGTATTTGCCGCCCATTTGCTGCTTGTATGCCTAAAGCTGCCTGCTGGCATATGCACACCTGCCTAGCATTTCAATCGTCGTATCATGAGACTCCATTTCTGCATTGGTCTGCTCTCTGCATCCAGCTGCAGAAGATGCTGTCCCAGTCTGCTGACAGTGGACTAGAGGATCACACTCTGCGCTAGAATCGTAGAATCATATATTGTCTAGGTTGGAAGGGACTTTTAAGATTATCAAGTCCAACCATCAACCTAACACTCCCAAAACCACCACTAAATCATGTCCCTAAGCACCAAGTCTACCCATCTTTTAAATACCTCCAGGGATTATGACTCCACCACTACCCTGGGCAGCCTGTTCTGTGAAGAACTTTCTCCTAATATCTAATCTAAACCTCCCCTGGTGCAACTTAAGACTGTTTCCTCTTGTCCTACCACTTGGTACCTGGGAGAAGAGACTGACTCCCACCTCGCTACAACCTCCTTTCAGGTAGTTGTAGAGAGTGATAAGATCTCCCCTCAGCCTCCTTTTCTCCAGGCTAAACAACCCCAGTTCCCTCAGCCACTCCTCATAAGACTTGTGCTCCAGACCCCTCACCAGTTTTGGTGACCCCTCACTAGTCCTGCTGGCCACGCTATTCCTGATACAGGCCAGGATGCCATTGGCCTTCTTGGCCACCTGGGCACGTTGCTGGCTCATATTCAGTCGGCTGTCAACCAACACTCCCAGGTCCTTCTCTGCTAGGCAGCTTTCCAGCAATTCTTCTCCCAGCCTGTAGTGCTGCATGGGGTTGTTGTGACCTAAGTGCAGGACCCGGCACTTGGCCTTGTTGAACTTCATACCATTGGCCTCTGCCCATGGATACAGCCTGTCCAGATCCCTCTGTAGACCCTTCCTATCCTCAAGCAAGTTGACACTCCTGCCTAACTTGTCATCTGCAAACTTACTGAGGGTGCACTCGATAAAACTAGTAGCTACTGTTGTAGCTACCTACAACAGGGAACATCCTTCTGGAAGGGTCACTCAGCTTTCATACTTGTGTGGAAAAATGCCTGGGAAGGGACTGGCATCAGGATGGTGTGAGAAGGTCTTAAGGCTGGGGAGTGCCCACTGCGAGGCAAGCAATAGTAACTATGGGTCTCTGCCTACTAGCTCTTCCTGCAGGGAGTTTGTCCCACCCTGAGTCTGTAAGCTGTTCTGTCCAGGATATCTGAGATTTAGAGCCTCACAGGCATGCAGGTACTAAGCTTTCGCTGGAACTGCTACCTCTGTTATCTTATAGGGCCGGGACCTGAGCACTGTCTAAGTCCCTGCATGAAATCTGAGTCAGTGCAGTTCCAGTATGGCCATGGATGTTTAGATAAGAGGTGCATGTAGCTCTGTAGACGGATGCTCAAAAGCTGCTATGTCAGAGCAAGGGTAATGAAGATGCTGGAGGGCATGCTGTTACTTTCCTTAAATTATCTCCTGCTTTGTGCTGCTGCTTTAGAAAAAGGTTTTATTTCTTCTACTGGGCAGCAGCACCTCAGGAACAGGCAGGAATGTGCTAATGTGCATGTGTGCTTATACAGTTTTGCAGAAACAGCTGAGCTGGTAAAACTCTTTGAAAAACACTTGGTGATGAAAGGCTGCATCTGAGTGTGTGTCATTGTAGCTCATATGAGCTTTATAGATGCACAGAAATGAAGTTCTTATTTTAAAAGCAGGTGCCAGAGTTTACCTTCATGTGATGCTCTGTCATTCTTGGCTTGTGAGAAAAGTCCCCCTCATTTCTCCTTGTTGACAGCTGTGCTCAGGGTAAGATTTGTAGAGAGATGTTAGGACATGAGAAAGTCTTCCCCCATCACACCACCACATATTAGTGAAATGGTTTCCTGTTCAATCAGAGATGCTATCACGAGAAAGATCTTGCATCCTGCAACTTCAAATGTTTATTTCCCCCGAGAAGATGTGGGGTTTTGTTGTCACCACCAGACGCTGACTCTGACCTCAGCCCACTGCAGAGACTGTCTGGAGCAGGTTCTCAAAATCCAATCTTGAGCATGGTGGGGGGCTGCTTCTCATGATGAAGCTGTTTTCTCTTCTCCACTCTTCATTAGGAGAATTTCTTCCATTTATGTAAATGGACTTCCTTACATCTCAGGCGCTCTGCAAGGTGGGGAAAGAGAGAAAATGAGCACCCAACCGACTGACTTGCATCCTGCCAGCACCTTATGCTGTTCCCAGTGATAAGCATGGAGATGCTCAACCTTCGTGTAAGAGCAGAGGATGGCAATGGCTGTGTCCAAAAAGCCTTGTGTCCACCTTGCTGCAGGGCACGGCAGCCAGCAGCAGGCTTTTTTTCTTTAGTTGCTTAGGACACCAGTTAGGTAAGCCCTGGCAGGCCCTGAGGGGCAGGCGGGGGCCTGGTGGTTCCTGGGGATGTAATGGCCACCACATACCACTGCGTGCATTGCAAATGGCATGTCAAGAGCCCATAAACCCAGGCCCTTTTCTGTTTTTTTGGGTTTTTTTTTTTTTGAAACCTAATTAAATAAAATCTGCCTTGCAGTTCAGGCAACAGAAATGCTTGATTGCTTTCTGAAAAATGCCAATATTTCAGTGCGCTACTTTGACGTGGGCCCACTGCTAGCTCTGAGGCGCTCCCCGGCACAGCCTTATCGTACAGGAGGAATGGGCCTCTGCGAACTGCCGCTCATGGGGGTTTTTTGCCTCTTTTCTGCACTTTGCAGCTGCAAATTCCAGTTTTATCTTTGCTTGGCGGTTTGGTGGGTCCTGGTCAGGTCGCTAGAACAGATGGATGGCTTTTCGGGATTTTTCCTTTCGTTGCAGAGGCATCGGCAGAGCTAAAGATGTTGCAGAACTACCGTTCCCCACAAATGGAAAAAGTCATGAAGAGGCCATACATTTAATTTGGCTGTCTTGGCATTTTAAATGTGCTGGGGCAAATTACTGGGGTATTATCCTAGTATATTCCAGGTCACCTGAAGGTTATTAGAGAAAACTTAGAGATAAGGCGTGATTGTTAATTAGTAGTAACACAGAAGTGTTTAAGAAAATAGAAGAATTTGGTATAATATAGTTATCACTTCCTTCTCTTTGAGAAAGACATTTTCTGAGCCAATTTTTTTTTTTCTGTTCTCACAGAATTGATCATATCATCTTCAAAGAAAAATGCTTTTTCATCAGTAAGATGGAGCCAGATTTGGGCTCAAAAATTGCAGCAGAATGAAATGGATTGCTACTTTTTCCTCCTGCTGCACATTTAGTTTTAGAAAATAACCTAATTTTACATAATTGTAATGTTCTTTTTTATTTAAAAATATTTTTTATTCTGTTTTATTTTGTGTTTTTCATTGTTTTAAACCATTTCTAGATATTGTATGCACTGTTAGCATTGATGTAGTATCTACAATATGACATGCAGTTCAAACATTCTATCACTTAAATTTTATTTTTTATTTTATTCTGAATGTAATTTAAAGTATCTTCTGCTCAGTGCTGACTGAAATATTTTATCTTCCTTTCTTTTCTGTGTCAAAGCATCAAACTATCCTATGAGAGAAAAAAAGATGTTTTGATCCGTACTAGGCAGCAACTGCCCTTAATGGTTTTAAAAATAACACTTTTTGGTAGAATAGAAGGATATTTAAATTATGATATGTCATATTATGACATGTCGGCATTAGTCAGTGCATAATTCTATTGATTAGTCATGAAATAACAGGAAAATATCAAGTAAGAGAACTTCCATACGTTATATTTTAAAATGAAAATTCGAAGTCCTAAAATTGACTCTGGAAATCAGATAGCTCTTAATTCTTGTTTTCCTCCAGATAGTCCATTTATTCAGAAATTGCTGAAATATTTGGTTTCATCCTTGGATCAAACCCAAATTTTAAACCGCCAAACTTTAATGAGAAAAAAAGTTCTGAGTTTGTCATCTCTGAAATGAATGTGCACTGTTGGAACTACATTCCTAAGATGATCTCAGGTAATTTTCTTTTTCTTGTCCGTATTTTATGACTTCATGCTGCTGTACAAATATTGCATAATATCAAGAATCATCATACACGGAGAATTTTGCTTTTGTGAAGCTTGCCTGTAGAGACTTTATGAGTAGAATAGAATTTTATTTATGGTAGAATCCAAAACTGCTAAAAAGCTTTATACAGGATCTGAGACACAAGATCAGTTTTAAGTATGTGCTTAAGTTCCTTTTGACAGCAAGAGAACTTAAGTATAAGCTTACAGATTATGCTGGAAAGGCCACCACATTCCCCTGACCTCTCCTTTCCACTGAAATGCTCTAGGTATTGGTGCCACCGCAGTCGCATGCTGTGCCAGGTTGATCATCTGAAAACCAACCTAACAGGAAAAAAAAAAAAAAGATCTGTTTGCAGAGGAATTGGTTCCCTGATCTGGATCACTGCTTGGATACTCGATTTCTTGGTGCGCAAAAGCCCTGGGCAGGCAGCAGGAGCATGCTGACGTGCAGTGGGGTAAAGGCAAGAGCCAAGCAGCCTCAGACAGCGGCAGCGTAGACTCGTATTGGATTAAAGTAACCATGTAAGCACAGCCTAAGTAACTTCAAGCTTTGTTTACTTGTGTGCATAAGACTGTTTGGGCATACTGGTTCCTGGCTAAAAGAACAAGTACATACAACACCCTGTGAGAGCGATGGTTACAGATAAACATTAACACCCGTTTCCTCCACCCCCAAACAAACAATTCCAACGTTTATATCCTTTTGTGGCCAAAAAATGTGAGCATTGAGAATGCAAAATGTGAGTACTGTGTGATAGTCAATGTCTATCTACTTTTAATCGCTCTCCTGTGACAGCGCCTGGTGAATTCAAACTGCTGCCTGCGTGTCTATTAGATAGCGCCCTGTGCAGTGTACATGAATGGAGAGTGGTGACGAGCCCAAGCCCTCTGTATACATGGGAAAGGAGCAGCTGATCTAAGCAGATAAGGCTTTGGAGTTGCCAGGATGACCACAAAGTTTGCTTAGCTTAATCTCTGAGCGCTGGGGCCACTACCTGTCCCTGCCTGCATAGCGGTGAGAGGATGGGAGTGTTACCTCAGCAGCTTTGGGTGAATTTTGGAGTTTCTAGTGACTGCAAGCATTCTACCATTGGGTGCCAACAGCTGGGACAAGTCACAAATGCCTTGCAGAATGTCCAAGGAGAGATTTCAGTGAGGACATGCTCTCAGTTTACTTTTCTGTATCCTCTCAGCTTAACATTTACTACACTAAGCCTGGAAAGATTGAGTCATAAGACCGGTACTCAAAATATTTTATCTACCATCACATTAAAACACATTAAATGCACTTACAGTTAATGGTGTTAGATAACTGAATAGCCTCATTGGAATTGTCTTCCAGTTTTTGGGTACAGTCAATCTACCCTGTTTCTGGTGCTGCAGTTAAATGTCACAGTCTTTACCCCTTCACACTCCCCCAAGCTTGTCCCAGCTATTTTCCACACCTCATTGCATAAAGAACTTATTTCGTCTCTGATTTGATGGCATAATTGTGTATGTGAATACTCCTTAACCTGTTCCAATCAAAGTGAGTCTACTGTGGCAGCGAAACCCTACTGTATAAACTGTTTAAATTAACTTAGGTTATTTTGACTGAGTTGGCAGATGGAAGAGGACAACAGGAGGTCAGTGATCAGTAGTGACTTCTGTGATGCTGACTTTGAAATGAGGTGACCAGTGCCTTTTCCCAGCTGTGCCTGCACCTCCGCTTATGTAGGAAGCTGGAATGATAATCTCTCTGCATTGTTCTGCAGGCCATTTCTTCTACAGCCAAAATAATTTAGTTCTTTGACTGCACTCAAACCCTGAGTCAGGGTACCCTGGACTCATCTGAAGTGGCAGACATAGCTCTTTGCTGAGCTGATGCAGTTCTGGCAGTGTTTTGCAACAATGAAAGACAGTTTTCCCCCACACTGTGCATTATTTATGAGCATTAAATTTTGCTTGGCATCATGTAGCTGCCGTCCATCCCTCTGGAAAATCTTATTGCCTGACTAACCTAAATAACTGTGCACCACTTGGAAATGGTGCTGCCACCTTGCCTAACTCCCTTTCCAGGTCATCAGTGCCTGTGTTTAAAGACAGCAGAACTAGTGTGGCACCAGAAGGGTCTCATTGCCACTTTTGGCAATGAGGAAAATTGAGTCTTGATTTTCACGTCACTGCTTCCTGATTTTTAGATCATTTTTGCCACATGAGATTACCTGGCCTCACAGCCTTGGATCATTTTGTGTCTGCAGAGCATGAACACCTGAGTGAAAGTCACTCCGTTACAATGGCATAGAGGGCCTTGACAGATCAGCTGATGAATAGTGCCTCATTAAACTGCAGTAACTCTTATCACATTCGCTCCACACCGTAGTGACTTCTGCAGCACCTTTGTTGGCAGTCTTTAGAGCGCATGCAAAGCTTTGCCAAATGGTTCTCCAGTCCCTTTACCAATATGTTCTAGAAAACAAATGACGCATGATTTTTGTAGGACAGAAACCACATTTGTGAGAAATGACAATATCTGAGTGATCTTCTGGGGATATCTTGTTCTCTTTTTAAACTATTTTGCCCTGTGAGTCCTAGCGGTGTGTAACTTAGCTCTTCAGATTTCTGAAAAATAAGATACAAAACTGTGCTGTTCTCCCAGTCACTGAAACGGGGACTGTTTTTAATGAGTTTACTTATTTCTGTAGGATCCTGACTTGATTTCACCCAGACTCATGAAAACCTAGAAAGTGGGTGCTTTTTAAACTCATTTCTGTGCTCTAGCATAAGCCACCACTGCTGACGCATTCATCTCCTAGTCAGAGTGGTTTAGGAGCTAAAAAAATGCAGGTTTGGCATAAATATCTCCTCAACATCTTTAGTGCTAAAGATGGGTGCAAAGGAATCCTTTAGCTTCTCAGGAATGTAGTCTCTGCTGTGACTGTTTCCCTAAAGGCTCACCAATCTAGTGAGTGCCCAGGTTACTTCATGCATTTCCTGGTTCAGATTTAATTTCAGATTCTCATTTCAAGATTCAGAGACACTGAGGCTGCATATATGCTAGCACACGGTGATGGCCAGTAGGAGCAGGCCTGCAAAGCAGAACGGTTGGTGCTGATGGAGGATGCAGGATCCACACATTCTAGAAATTTCAAGGGGCTTTTATTTTAGGTTTGTTCTGGCCTGATCCCATAAAGCGACCACCACTTAACAACTGGAGTACATTCAGTGCATTCCTGGAGTGCGTCTTCTGGTTTAGTTTCATCTGAGAAGAATCTAGATTGTCTGCGCTGAGACACGAACACAACACATTAAGTGAAGATGAAGAGATTTGCTTCAAAAGCATGCTCCTGATCTGAACTGAAGCACTAATGTAGACAAATCCTGAAAGGACCTCTAGTTGATTTGTTTTAATACTCTGGGCCATTTATTTTTCAAACTCAGTTTTGGCTCTTCTGATTTCCCTCTTGTTTTTTTGCTCACAGTCATTTATCATTGCCTTCATTATGACTGGTTATCCAAACATGTAACTGCATGCTCGTCCAGCCTGAATAGCCTCTTGAATTTTCCCATTTAGCCATATGTTATTTTCTTGGGGCCTTTTATTAATGAGCCACCATTGGTGATGATTCTGTGTTGGCCCCAGGTGGCTTGTTTCTTTTCCCTCTCTAATTTCAATGATTTGTGAGTCTGAACACAGTACCTCTCCAGCTCTCCCCCAACCCCCACCCGCTTCATGTAACAATTATACATTTATGAATGCATTTGTCATAGTTGATTATCTAGGACTTACAACATGCTTGTTTCACAAGTGTCATTTCTACTCTATTGTTCCTTAGGTCCTTGTTCTCATTTGCTTGGAAGCAAGACAGAACAAGCAATTACTATCAGCTGCTTTACGACTGAAATGAGGGGACCAGCTTTCTGAACTATTCCAAGAGATGGAGCAGAGCTGGTGCACTTTACCTTGATGAAGAACATTTCTAAAGTTTATATATGGTCTCACAGCGGTGTGAAGGATGACTGTAGAGAAGGCAGTTTAGTAGCTAGGAAAAGTCACCTCAAAGTCAAATGATCAAAAGTGGATTGAGAACTTAACTGAGTGCTATTTGTTTTCACGATAAGGTCACAGAAGACATTTGGAAGTAGACCTTGCTGGCTGCCTGTCACCATAGACCTTTTAAAGTTCACTATTCAGAATGCACATATTCATTTTGCGGGTGGATTTGCATATTCCTGGCAGTTGCACGCACAATTAGGTGGCTGATTATATGTGAACAATTCACTGAGTTATTATCTCATTTGTGCTCAGCAACTGAGAAACTGCGGGCAGGTATCATTATAAGAACTGAATAATTTACCAAGAAATTCTTTTAGTTCTGGCATTTTCCCGGTCACCCTTTGCAGGCTGTGAAATCAAGAAGCGTGTCAGCTGTCTAAAAGAAGCCTACATTTTGACTCCCAAATTCAGCCGTGTTTAACATCAAATCAGAATCGCCTAATTAGAGGCCTGCCTACTACAGTGGCTTAACTGAAGTTGTGCTTGCGTGCATGAGAACATTTTCGTGAGCACATATGGCCTGGTTTTCATGGGCGCAGGGCACCAAAAAGACAGTTCATGGAATTCTGGGTTTGGCCTGACTCAGCAAATTTATACCACAGTGAAAATAAGCTTAGGCTGAGAAGAAATGTGCTCCGGCAATTCCTCGTCCTGATGAGTTTGCCTGAGGTCAGGTGTCTTTCAGAAGCAGTCAATTCCTTAGATGCTTTCCCACCTCTGCGTGTTTTCAGTGCTTTTCTATCTCTGCGTGTTTTCACTGATTCCAGGGCACGGGCTTTTTGTAGCTTTGCGGCAGAGGTGAGCCCTGCTGCTGTAGGATTATTTGTCTATCAAACAGAGGGGGCTGCAGGGCAAGGTGGGTAATTTTGGCTCCCGATGTTCCTCCTTGGCCATCTGTAGCTGCCAGTGTGTCGTTTGATCTAGTTCCTGGGAATGCTGTCTGAGATAATCGATCCCAATTTTCTTGAATATGCTCTGCTTAAAGATCAGCAGGCAGAGAGATCTAGTGCAGATAAGGTGTGCCTTGTTTACTCCTTTACCAACTGGCTGTACCAAAGGGAAGCAGTGCTGCTTCAGGTACTGCAAGCTGCTCCTCAGACCCAAGGGATTCAGAAGCATCCATCTTGTCTGAATTTTTCATGTTGTTCAGTAGGGAAACTACAAGCAGCTCAGGTTTCCCTTACAGCTGAGCCCTTCTAAGGCAAAATTGAATTAGTCTGTTCATTGCTTCTTTATAGCCTGATAAATAGCTATCACAGTAAATGGATTAGGGCTTGCTAATGCTGGATATTTTCTTTTTTTTTTTTTTGCTATTTATTTTTGTGTGTGTGAGAAATCTCAGGCCTTGCATCCCCTCTCTTAGTTGGGTTTTTTTCTAAATGAATGAGGTATAACTTGAGGTTGAAACCTAAACTACTGCTCCCCTCCCTTACCCCCAAGGAGGGGGGACTAGTTGGATTAAGCTAATCCTCTTGACTTGAAACCTCATTGACTTGGATATTAAATGACATTCCAGATGGGACCACACTAGGAGCTCTGTGCTGTGTTCTGGGCATCGCAATACCAGAATGGGCCTCTTCTCACTTCAATTTCTCTTGTAATGTGGGCTGTGCGGTGCTGTAGGGCAATGTTTGACCTAAAAATGAAGGAATTATTTTCATATGTCCCCAAGAGTGGCACTTTCAGCCATGGTGAAGTAGTGGCATCTTAAAACAATTGATTAGAAGAAGTGGTGGCATCTTTCCCAGAAACTGTACTCCCTGGCATGAAACTGTAGGATGTTTCCTTGATGTAGTAGACTGCATGTGGGAACTGCAAGGGTACAGTGGGCAAGTTGAGTTTGGATTGCTTTCAACTATCTGAACCTAGGAAATTAGCTGGGAACTGACTCGGTCAATGCAGACAGTGAGTAGAAATGAATGGAGAAGGACTACAAACTTGCTGAGGCTTGCTTTTTTTTTTTTTAATGCTTTTCTGAGCTCGCCTAACCATGTGCTCTGGACGTCTAACCAGCCAGGTAACCTCTTTACCAGGTGTGGGCTAATGGAAAGGGCTGTGAGGGTTTTAGCCCAGTAGCTGGTGTTGGAGATTGTGTGGCCTGGGCTCAAGCCGTAAACTGTAAGGTGTTTAGGGCAGGGATGTGGACTGAAACTGGGTCTACTGTACACCAGCAGTTTTGTGGTTGAAATCAGCAGGGCTCCTCTGCCTCACGATGGGTATTTCCTGAAACAGAGAAGCAGACCTTCCCTTGTTTCACAAAGTGCCATCCGCATTTACGGTGGCAGGCAAATAGTGCAGAGCAGCCCCTCGAGGTGTTTTCATGGGGCTTGTGAGTGGTGGAGTAGCTGCAGGCAGACAACACAAACAGTTATTCTGCTCTCTGCCCCCACCAGCGAGTTGGTGTGAACTCATGCCAGTGCATCTGGGCTGCTGCTAAGCAGGGGTAATGTTTTTGGCTGGGACAACATGGTACGTGTAATCTTATTTTAAGATTTGCTCTGCTAAACATTTAGATTCCCTTATTGGGACTATTGAGAAAACAGAAGCTTAATCTCCAGGGAGGCGCAACATTTCCATGGGGCTGAACCACCTTCCCTCATTCCCTCCTTCCTTCTTTACTCCCTCCTCCCTTGTCTGCTTCGCAGCATGCTGCGGAGTGAGTTCAAAAACACACACTGGGCAGAGAAAGTGAAACTGTCAGTGCAGTAAAATGGGTAGCCCAGTGTAGTAAAACGTGGCAAAGCCTAGCTGCAGGCAGCAAGGCAGGGAATTAGCCTCGTGCTGCTAAGAAATAGATGTGTTTTCCTACAAAAAGAAAACTGTAAAAATCTCTCTCTCTGTGATATGACAGAAATCCTCGCTGGGATGGAAATACAGTGACTAGGGGCGGCACAGCATCTGTGTCCCTCCTTGGCACTCGCTCTTGGACACATCTCGATGACTGAACCAGGTTGTGAAAACCAGGTGTGGAGGGGAGGGTCTGTAGGCCCTGAGAAGTGCTGGCCAGTTTGCAGGGGATGACTGCTCTTTTCGGGGAGCTTCGACACTGCACCCGCAGGTGGGAAACCTCCACACTGAGCTTTCTGTTTGCTTTTATTCCAAGTAGTGGGGTGGCTGAGGGGGGAGGAGACTGGGGAGCTGTGTTCAGGGTGCAAGGCTGACTCTCATGTTCTGCCTGGGTGCAGTATTTAGCTCAGGGGTGACAAATCTCTGGTGGTCTACGCACAGAGTGTGATGCTGTAATTGTTTTGTAGATGCTGAGGTGAATGTGTGCAAATTTCGCACTTTCAGTGTTGGCTTGCTGCTTCTCCTTTTGTCTGTCCAAAGTGAACTGGCCTTCTCTGGCAGCAGAGCTGGGCTCAGCCTTGTTCCTCCAGCCTGAATGCTATTTGCTATCAGTTCAATGCTATTTGCTCTCAGTTCAAAATCAATGCTATTGCTAATCAACTGTTTGCAGCAGTGTTGAGCTGGATAACAGTGCCTAGCACCAGGCATGGCTCTCTGTGTTTTGGGTTGCATTGTATGCAGGATTTTTCTTTTAAAGCTGTTTTCACATGCTATTACAGCCCAAGATGTCACCAAGCTTATAACAAAGATGATCCCATAAGTTTTAACATTTACGTGAACTCTCATCTGACTGCTTATGGGATTTGCAGTTCCTGAACTCCATAAACATTTTACCTCTGATTCACGCTTGGCCTAAAGCTTATCTAGAGGCCTGAATCCTACCCTAGGCAAGCTCCTTGCCAAGCCCAGGCAACGGAAATTTTAAAGCAGGTTACTTAGAGACATGAATATGGACTTAACTACAGCAGCAGACCAGTGCTTTATTTCTGGAGCTGCCTCTTTTCATTGAAGGCCACAGACAAGACTGAAAAAATAAGGCTGTCCTTGGAAAGAATATGTGTGTTTCTATTTGTCCTTATCTTCACCAGCATAGCTGCTTAATGTCCAGAAAATCATCTTGTTCTTTTCAAAAAGATGGTTGTACTGTTTATCACAATGACTTTCTGTTGCAGAAAATTCCCCAGACTGGCTCTGGACCTCTTTGGGAAGTATTTCCTTTTACTAGTTCCAAATGTATGGAACTGTAATCTCATCAAGTGCGTGCTTGTTGCTCTTGTATGTTATTATGGTGCTCGGTAACATCGGTATTAATGTGGGTATTATTATCTTCTGATCAGCAGCAAAGCACAAATCTGTTGAGCAGCGAATTATTTTCTCCAATTGAATGGAGTTTTTCAATCTTTTTGTAATCCTGCTTTTAAATCTCATCAACCAGAATGATTTTTTAATATAATTTCTATGTAGAAAATAACAGTTTTTCTCAGGGAGAGTATAAGTTAGAAAAATGCCATTAGTTTGCTACTTAAAGTGTGGCCGTATCATCATACATACTTGTGCATACTCATACTGCAGTTTTCAAACCAAGTATCAGAATAGAAGGCCTTTATTAAAGTACTCCTGATGTTTAAATGTGCAGCTAAATCCATTTCTGACCAATCTGTAACAATACAACACAATGCAAACTATATGGGTTAGAGGCAAGCTCTCTGAAGATGCTTTGCACTTCAAAAAGGTGATCAAGAGCGAATCTCAATTTTTGATGCAATTGGTTACAAAGTTCAAGTGCAGTTCAAGCATCGTTCCAATGTCAGTTTAATGGCATGGTAATCAAACAAAGAAAAAGGTTCTGAACCCAAAGGCTTACATTAGTTTTCTGTTCACTCAGAGAGCTTGTTCTTCTCCCTTTGTACACCAGACTTGTTGGCTTAGATGCGTTGCATAAAATAACTGTGAAAAAGCTATGTTGACATCTAGATCAGTTATGCACACAGCTTCTCTGCTGACTGCGAACAAGTCACAGGGAATTTCAACCATGATGTAGATTTCAGGTTAATAGTTGGTTAGTAGCAAAACTGGCATAGTAAGCATGATTGACTGATTTTTCTTGCATTGTTTTATGTCCTTCCATAGTTGTTGCCATTCTAAGTCTATCCTTTCATCTTTATAATATGATAGTTATACTTAGTTTGGGATTAAGGCATAAACTCAAAGGGGTTTGTGTCCTCAGCCCATGGAATCATGATAAGCTGCCTGAAGACCTGAATCTGGGATTTATGAGAGCAGTGGTTTGTTTAGCATGGTGTGTTGCCTCCAGCAGCTCAGCAGTCACTTAAAATACGTGTATGTATGGATTACACATCAAACCTACTATGTGCAATGACAGTAGTAATGCCTAACTCTCAAATGGTGCCTTTTGTCGATAGTTCTCAAAATGTTTTAGAATTGTTGTCAATATTAATGTCTCAATTTTACAAAAGAGGAAAGGGAGACCTGGGGAAGTAGATAACCTAGCTGCAGTTGCCCTGCAGGCTGGTGGCATAGCTGGCAACAGAACCAGCTGTCCAGGATCTTCATCCTGTGTCCAGTCTCTAAGGTGCATGGCTCTGAAACAAATACTGATTAAAGCTGAATAAAATGCACAGGCTCCTGTTCACTCAGAAGATAGACAAGGCCAGATTCAGCACTGGTTGCACTACCTTGTCAAATATACAGTGGGATTATGTGGGTTTTTTAACAGGATACAGTCTATAGGGTAGGATTATTCCTCCAGAGATGAATCATACCGTAGCAAAGGAGGCTGCTGCCTGGAACCTCATCACTTGTTGCTGAAGTAGGAATATGTGTAAGGTACAAAACATGGGCTTTCAGGTGTTGGAAGGACCCTGCCTGATAAAGAAAAGCCTTATGCTGGCCTACTCTGGTGCAGACTGATGTCCACATTCTCTGCCACAAAGTCTCTGGGACAACCATTCATGCAGCCACAGGTGGTCATGAATGGTGTGTTCCTAATTTCCTGAATTACTTGCAAGCCTAGGGGCTCATTTGAGGCGCATGCAGAACTGCTGCCAGTAGTATGCTACAGAAAGCAATTTCTGCCTATTTCAAATTGGGCACCCACTCTGACCAGACACTTTCATTGCTTCAATTTCCTAACGAGGGAATAATATTGTCTGCCCTGCCCTCCGGGAAGTGTTGTGAAAATAAATGAATTGATGTTGTGCAAGCCCAGAGATCCAGATTTTCAAAGGTGTTTATTCAAATACAGACAAATATGTAGGGCATTATACCAAACACTCCCAGCAATGCTGGTCCTAATTATTTAAAACTCTGTTTAAACGTCTGTCTGCATTCTTGGGCTCCTGAAGAAACTATTGAGTCTTTAGGCCTTGGAAATGCTAACACTGTGAATGCCACAGAAAAGGAAATCAGTAAGGAAGTGAATAAGCATATATTTAAGGATATAAGCTGAAGGAAATTTACTGAGAGAGGTAATGACTTTCTTCGGAGACAATTTGAATTGTGTGCTGTAAATAATGTCTGCCAATGCTGAACAGTTAGGGGAAAACAAATTAGTGAATAGGTGTTTCTTAAGAGAGTGTGGCCCATTCCACGTATGGATTGAGGCACAGGGGTTAAAGAAAGATGGCATGTGATTGTGTTGTTAAAAGCTATTTTCTGAGCATACAGATATGAGAGGTGAGGGTTCTACAACAACGCTGTAAGTATTTAACGCAGCCATTTTGTGTGCAAATTCCTTGGTTGCTTGGAAAAAAATGAAACGGATCCTGGGTCCGGCCCTCCGAATGCTAAGGCTGGGACATTTAGCTATGCAGGATATCTTTACAGTGTGTGCAGGCACTTAACAATGAGTGGTAGGCAGCTGCTATTCCCAGTCTGGACGAACAGCATTGTGTCTCACTGGTGCACTGGGAAGTTGGGCTGTGAGCACCTTCAGTGCTCGCAGCGCCTCAGCGCTCAGCTACATGACAGACCTTCAGTATTGCTTCACAGAATCACAGAATGGTTAGAGTTGGAAGGGACCCCACCTTTCCCTTGTCCTTCCTTGGGTCCTCTCCTCTCTGGCCCAACCTCCTGCCGTGTCCTTCCTTCTCAAAGGTGTTAATTTGATTCTGTGGCCCTGCTTGTTCTCTTCACCTGGGAAATTTGTAATTCTCTTCTCTTCCCTCAGGAATTACTTTTGATGCACAGCATATTCTGGTTCTGTCTCTGATATTTGTCCTCCTATGATTTTTATTTGTGCCCTGCCTCCGTGCTACAGCCCTGTCTTACATCCCCTGATTTTTATACATAGTAGTCTCTCTCCTTGGGCTTCTCCTTCAGTCTTGGTCTTCTCCTCTTCCCAGACCCTTCCTCTCTGACTTCTCATCTCAGTTTCTTTGCCTGAACAGAATCATGTTTCTCAGTGTTGTGTATGCCCAGACACCAGTAACATCTGACTCCCCCTTTTTCCTCTTCTTTCTTTGATGTCTTCTTCCCCCCAGCTGCTCTCCCTCCTAGTGTCTCTCTTACCATTTGCTGCCAGTGTCTGTTTCCTCACCTATAAGCTTCACATCCATTTCTGTGTCTCCCCTTCAACTGTTTCTCTGTTTCCTTCCACGGCTCCAGCTGCTGTCCCTAGTAGCGCCAAATCCTC
This sequence comes from Charadrius vociferus, assembly GCF_000708025.1. Taxonomy (NCBI): domain Eukaryota; kingdom Metazoa; phylum Chordata; class Aves; order Charadriiformes; family Charadriidae; genus Charadrius; species Charadrius vociferus. The sequence continues at coordinate 41,288 of NW_009649936.1, forward strand.
TGTCCCCTCCATCCTTGTGGCTTCCAGTCACGTGCTCTTTGCCTTGTGGTTCCAACTTCCCCTTCCCATGCTGTCTCCAGCTCCTAATCCAAGGAGCTCCTTTCCTAATGTGCTCCAGTCCTTTTCCTCCAATTCTCCTTCACAATTTCTCTCATGTTGACTCTGATTCTCAATATTCTCTTTTTTTCATCTCCTGAATCCTTTTCCTCTTTTCAGTGTCTGAGTCACTCTACTGTTGGATGCCAGCAGGGGCAGCATCAGTGTAGCAAATCAGTTTCCTGCTCTCAGGTCCGGTGCCCAGCCTCATGCCAGCCGGGAAAAGCCAAAAGCAGCCTTTGCAGGTTTGCCCTGGTTGTATCTAACAGCCTGAACAACACTAAGAACTGTGGAAGGAACAGGTTCAGAGAAGAAGAAGAAGGGCTCAGAACGAACTGCCAGAATCATTAGCTGCTGAAACTGAGGAAGTATCTGCTAATGGTGTGTGAAGTGTGTTTTCTCTAAGATTTATAATTAAATTTACTTGGACTTTTATGGCAGAAGATTAAAAGCCATAACACAGGTAGGCTAAGTTTTAGGCTTCTGCTAAATTTTAACATCCTCTCTAATGATATGGCAGTAGCAAAACTCTTCAGAGGAAAGTTTTTGCTTTAAGTGGTGAGATAATTTATCAACTCGAAATCTCATTCTGGGAAATAGCACAATGATTTTGGCTGAACATTTCAAAACAAACAACAGACAGGATTCCATCTGAGTTTAGTGCCTGTCATAAAAACTTTCATCCCAGTTAATGTTTGACTAGGTGATGGGCGCACAAAAAGCGAGGTGTTATTGCAGACATGTTATGCTGTGTCACTAGTTGGCAGTTCCTACTAACCCCAGTTGGACTTCGTTTCATTTTCTAGCTTTCCCCTTTGCAAAACTATTAGCATTAGAAATGCATTTTAGAATTTGGCCTTCAAAAATCATGGCACCGAGTGGTACTGGCTGCCTACCAGGCTATGTGTGTGAGAATTTATTTTTTTTTTATCCTGTTTGAAATTTGGTAAATTTATAAGATCTCCCCACACCCTTTCTCTGCAGGGGTCACTTAATTTCTTTGTGAGCTTTGCTGCTAAACTGTGCATAATTTGGGGTTTTCATTGTTCTTACCCTGCTTTTGAAGTTGCTTTGTGATTTTTGAAAAGATGTTAATTTTCCTTTTGTTGTTTTCTGTTGGCCACTTAATCCTTTCCCATTCTAATTGTTATTCTTATTGGTCTCCTCAAACTTTTCTGTTGTTTGAAATGTCTGTCATCTAAAACTTGCCTTTGTTCTTCCAACAATGATTTTGGGAGCCTCCCTGCTGAGCTGCATTCCAAATGTGTGTGTGGCTGTGGATGGGGGGATTTTGGCCTTCCTTGCTCTTTGACGCCTCTCTTTCCCATATCTGGGCTATCAGCAAATTGAAGCAGCTCAGAGAAAACACTTCAGTTCTGTTTCCTTTGACACTGATTGCCAGACAGCACAGGATCACAAGAACCTGAAGGTCACTTTCCAAATCCCATTGCCATTGAGTTAGACTCTACCATGGTGCATTTATCACATCTGCCTAATTCAGCAGTTGTGGGCTGACAAGTCTGACTACACCTTAGTTCAGACAATACTGTTAGAAATTGATTTTCTTTTAAAGTCTCTTGAGCCTCCCAGCCACTGCTCAGCAGCTCTGCAAACGTTTAAGAGTTGTGTACTTACTCTTGCTATAAAGTGGAAGCAAACCAAAATTATGAATCATTCCTTCAAAAATAGTTTAGAACAAGATGGAATACCTGAAGGTATCCCGGGAGGTATACACCGATCAGAGGGGAAGTCCAGATATTTATCGTGGACCAAATATTTTCATTTCAGTTCAAAGGTTTTCACCTCAAAAGACCTTGCACCCTAATAACCACCTTCAAAGAGGATGAAGGAATCATAGTTCTGTTGACTTCTGAGAAACTTGGGATCTTGAAGTCCAGATTTTAAAGCTATTTGGGTACCAAGGGTTAGATACAGGCCTATAACAGGAATATTAGCTACCTAAGCCTAAGATGGAGATCCTTGACTCAGCTTTAAGTGGTACCAACTCCATGGCCTGGAGGAGTGCAATAACAAAAGAGCTATTGGATGAAAATGAAACATGGGTGCTTCCTTTCTTGGCAGATTTTTTTTTCTTTTTTATCTGCAGTTGGATAGGTATAAGTGCCAAATATGAGGAGAGGATTTAGGGCTGTGACTTTTGCAGGGAGAGAGATGCCTCGTTGCCGCCCTCTGTAAAGTGCGAGGTTTCAGTGGGGGGTGGGGGTGGAGTGTTAAGGAACCTGCTAGTCCATGGAACTCCACTGTTGGTTGGCTTAGGCAGCTCCTTGCTCATTGCGTTTGTTTCTGTGGATATTGAAGCAGCTCTTCCTGGAAGGCCTCGGTGATCACTCCGACATCATGGCTTCCACTCAGTGACTTAGCAGCTCAGCACTCAGCATCACAGTGTGGAAGTCCCCTCTGGGAATCTGACCCTGGAATGTGTGTGCCCTGTTACATTTACACATCTTTTGTCCTGGGTGGAAAAGGCTTAGGAACCTGAGTCACTGAGGTGCTCTGAAAAATGCATTCATTTAAGGAGAATTTGTCCCTTGCCGAACTTCAGGTGACTGGACATGGTGGAATTGTGACAGTCCTGTCTTCTCATCAGTGCCTGTGTTGTGTCCTGGCACAAACTGGTTTGGTTTGAAGTATTTGTGTCTGCAGAGCTCATTTAAAATTATCAGCTATTATCAATGAGAGGTCAAAAATGCAAGGAAATAGCCTTTGTGTACCACAAAAGCTGGTATTCTTGATCAGTGCTCTTTCACTAACATAGTCATGACTCAGTCCTGAAAGCTTCACTCATCAGTTTTTCACATTATTACAGCACAAAGTCTTAGCATGAATATACCCATAAGTCATGCTCTGTTTGGCTAACTACAGTCACACAAAGACTACTCAATGGCCTCTGCAGGTCTTTTGGAAGCCTTAAAGATTGAGGCAGACTCTTTTCCTTTTCCACTCTGTTACTGCAAAGCCTCAACTTTTGGCTCACTTGTCGTCTCAAGCCAGGGCTGAGAACTGGCTTTGAGTTTGCTGAAGAGGCTAGTGTCCTGAACTGGTCAGTTTCCTGGCTGGCTGCTGGCCTAGTGCAACGCTTGCTGGGCTCAGAGAGGTTTACAGGACAGAAAATTCTGTCTTGATGGCACATGCATTTGCAATTTCCATCCAAAATGTTTTAGTTCCTGAGAAAGCAAGCTTGGGGTTTACTTTGAGGCTCTGTAAATATATGCCTTTTGACCAAACCATCTTGGACAACAAAAATCCCAACCCTAAGGAAATGCCACAGAACATCAAACATTTCGTTCAAGGTCTATCTAAATATGGCTGGTTGTAACTGTGCTAGGTATTACAGAAGTGGGCTTCTCTCCCCCACCGAGAGAAACTAGCAGCCCTGGGAGAGGTCCAGTTTTGCCAGGGTAATTAGGTCAACAGTTGGGCTCGCTGCAACTGAAGTTGTATAGTTGGAGGTCGCATCTCGCCATCCTCATGATCTCAGCTGGCCCAGTGCAAGTCTACAGTGCTAACTTAGCCTTACGCCAGCATCCTGTCCTCTCCATGGCTTGAGAGAAATAGCAGATAAACCAAAATCCACTCCATGCTACTTGCCAGAGAAAGGTCTTCTCTGAAAGTGTGCCGATTTCCGAATGAATCTCCCAGCCCTGTTTTGGGCAACAGTCTGTATTCAGTTCAAGGTGAGGAGCAGCTATCTTCCCTATATGAAACTCTTTTACCTTGGCGTTGTTTCTGGAGGTAGTGGCAAACTGTGCTTTTATGAAAGCTTACAAGTAATTTTTCAGTGATGCTGGTTTGACTGGAGGTGATTTGCCCAGAACACATTGCTGGGAATCAGTAGACTGCTGTAGTTAAGTAGTTGGTCTTTCTTAGTAATGATCTTTACTTCAGAAAATTCATTATCTTTACAATGCTGCAGTAACAGAAAGACTCCCTTTTGACAATTAGGACCACAAGGGAGGGTTTGGGAAGATGGTTGCTCCCTCCTGGGAAGAGATGAAAGACTACAGTGGTAAAAAGAAGAGATTTTTCATTATAGATCTTAAGATTAAACCCAAGGGACTGCTTGTGCTGGAAGTCTGCCTTATGTTTTCTATCAATAAGTGATTTTCAAATGCTTGGCTCCTAGTCATGTTTTTAGGTAATGGTTCTCTAGTTTAGCTCACTCGGATTTCTTGGAGGTGGATTAGTACATAATTAAATATGTGGAACAGTGTAACGAAAAACATGATTCTATCAAAGCAAATTAATTGCTAGGTCTGGTTTTGAACTTAGCAGAATCACTGCAAACAATAAATTTACTACATCTTCCCTAAGTACTTTCCTACTGCCCTGTCTATTTACATTATACTCCTTGGCATTTACTGCAAACAAACATAAAAGTAATAATTTTCTTGAGCAAATAAAAAAATAGAGGGGGACACCTGCTTCTCGTGTATACTAACGTTTCTGTGTCATCTGGTGGAAACTAGTTGGTGTAAACTATACTTAAGCCCCTATTAGACTACTACAGATATATAAAGGAACCTTCTTGGAAATTGAAACCAGGTCATTTATCTTCTGTTGCATCTGTAAACAGAGTTTTTCTTAAATAGCAAAGAAACCATTAGTACCTGTCTGACAGTGCATTACTAAATATTCGCTTTTGTGTGAAGGAGTTCATGTGGAAACAGAAATTTAGGAGAAATCTGAGCTAGAGATGGTTTTGATCTATGGCTCCATGGACAACTCCAGCTTCTAAAATGCTTAACCTGATACTTTTCAAGATGGCTGAATGGAAAGGCAAAGCTGCTGCTTTGTAGAACAGGGAAGGGAGACGTTTCTGTTAAGGACAAACTTTTAAATGTGAGAAAAGCTGAAACTTCAAGCAATGCTCTGAAGGGTCTTTATTGTAAGAGGCTAATTTGAAGGTAGATGAGTCTCCATCTGTCCCATACGCCCTTTCCCTGTACTCAGCCTCAGTCTATCCTTTTAGGATTGCTACATCTTCTGGAGAGGCTGAAGAGTAGATGGAACAGGAGAGGAAAGAGGGTCTGGCTACCCAAAAGCTAATTCTCCTCTGTTCCTGTGGTTGCTGGAATTATATACGTACTTATGTATGATTTTTAAGTGTGAGGTGCTTATATTATGTTAATGCAGTTCTTTGGATTTCTTTTAATTTCCTTTTTGGTTGTTTCAGTTATTTTAAATGAGAGGGAAATGTTTGCTTACAACAACATGAGCCCTGTAACAGACCTTTTCAATCCTCTGCACCTTGTCCATCGCTGCTGTGAACAAGAAGGAGCAGAGAGCCATCCACCTTGGTTGCTGCTGCCATTTGACAGTTCTTGGCATGGCTGACTTTCCCAGAGGAGCAGTAGCCCAACTATTTACACTGTGGTTGTGTCTACAGTAGCATACTTGAGGAAATCTCCCATCGTTAGACTGCTGGCAGAGACAGTAACTGTGGGAGAACTAGCATTGGCAGGGCATTGGAGTTTTTAACCATCAAACTAGCTAATCCTCTGGGTATTCTTTGTGCCTCTCCAAGTAAAAATGAAGGCAAGCAATCCAATCCAATCCTGAATGCGGCTTTACTTTTCTCAACTTGTTTGCTGGGTCCACTTCGCTGGTTCAGTGCACACTAGTACATAAGCCTTACGGAGTTCTCAAGTTTTTCTCTCACTCCATGCAAACAGATAGAGAATTGCTACTGAATTTTGTGAGAGCAGAATCAGGCTTTAATACTGAATTATCAGCCATTTACAAGGACAGAAACCAATTCTATTGATTATTTCCCCTTTGGCATAGGCTGGCTTTATGCTAAAAGCACACACAGTTGTTTTAACCTAGTTTTCAGAGCTGTGATGTGTCCTCCAGCATGGAAAGAACCAGTGCTGCAGTGGTAGTTTTTTCTGTTTGCAGTCAGAGGCTGTCATTTTTCTGCTCTCTGAAACGCAGGCTGAGGGAGTGAAGAGCGAGGACAATGACATCATAAGAAAGAGATTCAAACATCAAGTCAATCTTACTGAAGATGCTAAATCTCGGATTTTCCGTTTGCCTGATGTTTCTGTCTTGATGATATTTTCTTAATAGTTTAAAAATTTAGAAATAAGCTTCCTCTGCAGTAATACTGGAAAGCAATTCTAAAAAATCCTTGGATGGCAATAAGACCTCTTCATTTCTGGATGTCTTGCTTCCAGTTAACCTGGGCCAGTTCAGAATTTTTCGTAAATGGCAAAGAAACCATCAGTGCCTGCCTAATAGTGCATCACCAAATATTCGCTTTTGTGCTAAGGAGTTCCTGTGGAGACAGAAATTTAGCAGAAATCTGAGCCAGAGTGTCAGTGGTTTTGGTCTGCAGGTGCAGAGAGGTACCTTTGGGTGGGCACTCACCAGCCTGCTCCTTTAGACCCCTCTGGACTGGTTGTGTCAATCTGAGCAGTATCCAGCACCGTTTCTTCTGTGGGATGTCTCTTTGTATCGGTCCAGCTACCCTTGCAGTCTAGCTGTATCTAGGCTCTTCATCCCCATTCTCCCTAGCTACTACACCTATCTAGACACCCACTTTCCGAGGGCTCCATCTGTGCTGTTCCTCCTTCCTGCCTCTCTTCAGAAGGCGTCTTCCTGGACAGCCGTTTGCTGATCCTGTTGCTGTGATCTACCTTCAACAGAGTGTCTGCAGAAAAGCCACGCAGATGAAAAAAGAACCCGCCTAAGCACAGATTTCATCAGGCAGCCTACCTCCCGGAAGCGTGATTTCTGGGGTCAGAGTCCTGTGTTTCAGATTTTCTTCTTGGTTTCTGCCTTACAAGATAACTTTATAATCACATTCTGCATTTTGGAAGCCTTTCAGATTTTGTAACTCACCCTAAAATATATTTCAAGAAGTTTCTTCCATTTGATGCCAGAGAGGTGGCCTCTGTGGATTATTTCTTTCTCTGTATTTTCTAGCCTTCAGGTTGCTTAATTCACCTATTGTTTTATTATGAGCGAAACTCTTTAGGCTGTCTCAGATGTGGCTGATGACCTTGGTCATCCCACCTGAGATGTCTTCAAGAGTCTGATTGTCAATAGTCACTGAGCAACTTGAACAGTTTTCCTCCCTAGTTTTGTCTCTGCTATTCAAACCCCCACCTTTCACTGACAGAGCATCGGGGCTGGCTTGCTTCTTGACTGTTACAAGGCCCATAGCACATCCTTTAGAGAGCTGAAAGCAAGGGGAGCCCTGTTGTACCTCACAGGTGGGAAGGGGAGGGCTCCACACCAGACCCAGTGCTCTGCTGTGGGACTGAGCTGTACCTGAACCAATTCTTTTATTTGTCCCGTGAGAGGCCAACCCACATGGTGGGGGAAGCTAGCCTGGTAGCTAGTATGCTCATGTAGGGGAGAGAGAGGTCTGCATCTCACTAGAAAAAGGAACTGGCTCCAGAGCCCTTGACAAATGCTCCATCAGTTCCTCTCACTGGCTGGGATGGCAGTGGGACCCCATGCAAGCCAGGAGTGGTTTAGCTTAGAAAATGCTGAGGTGCTTCAGGACAGGGCAGGGTTCAGAGAGTGGAGTGGCATGTAGGCAACTACTTTGTGCAGCCCAAAATAAGGCAGCTAAGCCTTGGGGTGCATGTAGGATTTGAATGTATGTCCTTGGCACTTCCTCTGAGCCATCTGAAGCATCTGTTGCCTATTGACTGGCCTCTTGTGAATCCCTTTGTATGGGCAGATCTGTAGGCACGCTATAATGAGCCTGGCTGCCTGGCTCAGTGGTGGGAATCCGACTGCATAGCCCAGCACCCAGACACGAAGCAGCTACAGTCTCGAGTGCTGTATGTCCAGATACATTTGTAGGTAGGCACTATGTTGGTAACCTTGTTTAGAGAAGCACAGGCTCTCATTGACTTCAGACTCATTTGTGGGTCTTCAGGATACCTTAGCATGTTATGTGTCCACAGGCCTGATTACATCATAACTGGATGGACATGTGATAATAGCCAACATAAATAAATGAGAATGCTTCTGTTATAGAGGGAAATACAATGTGCATTTTCTGCAACACCCCCAAGCCTGTGTGCTGGCATTAACAAATAGCAAAGACCAGCTCTGAAGTATTTTCTTCTCTTTTGTTTTACTGATTTATCCAGATCTAGACTGGTCTTCCTGCCTGTGGTAGTCATAGTCCGTGTGAAATACAGTAGAACACAGAATGATGGGACTAACATAAGTCTAAAGAATATCTTTAACCAAGTAGTTATTCAGCTTTTAGTATTTCAGAACTAGAGTTAGAATTGCTGAAACTTTGCTTCTTTACATGCTCCTGATGTTCTTACTAGCTACAAAACCACCTCTATTCAGGCTGAAAACATCTTCACTAATGAAAATGATGTGAATTATCCTAATTTGGTTGCCCCCCTTGACAATAAAACTATTTTTTCAACAATGAATGGGTTACTAATTCCCATTGCAAAGCAATTAATCTACCTACTTAATACTCTCCAAACATTAGTTGGGTTTGTCTATCTAATAAAATAAATGTGCATTTTTTTACAGAAGGCTCCTCATTCATTCAGCAGATTGAATGTCTTAAGTCTGTCTTAAGAAAGTGTGTCACTAAGTGACAACATAAATCTATGATTGTCCTTTTCTCTGGTCTTAGATGAGTAACAGGCCACCAGATAAGCTAGCCTGCAACTGTAAGCCAAACTGGCATTTTAAACATGAAAACTGGCAGTTTCCAAGTCCAGCAAATGCAGAGATGCGTGTGCCTATATATATATAACAGCTACAATGTCCTGCAGTGTGTGTTCTCAGCAGAACTACTTGTATGGTCAGAGCTTGTTCGTGTTTAGGTACATTGCCAAATCAAAGCATCTACTTCTTTCTCTCCTCTCCAGTCTAGATATTTATATTGCACCATTGCCTGCAGTAGAAATCTCTTTAGAATGTCTTTTCAGTGGAATTTTTAACTTGAAATGGCTTTTTAAATGAAGACTGTAATGTTAGCCAAATGGAAATTTCCTTGGTAAAAATATCTGGGTTTAATTACATTTTCATGTCTTCCATTAGGAAAACTGAGAGCTAAAAAATCTTCCTGGGTCTGGCAACCTAAACTTAAACAAATGGGCTAGTTGTCATCTGACTGGCTGAATTTTTGGGGTTATATTTTTTGATTGTAGAAAACTGGAAAATAGTTTGTGGAGGGGTTTCAGTTTTACGGTGAAAGTTTGAAAAATTCTGTGGAAGACTGTAAATGAATTAAAATATTTGTATTTAGTAAGTATGTTTTTTACATAAAAGTGACCTGAACTTCCAAGTGTGTTCTGAAAGCAATCACTTACTTTGTTCTACTGCAACACATTGGTGTTGCACTAATTAACTTGCACTAATTTTAGGTATCTAATTCAGAGGGCTGGCTCCTACGCTGTGTAATCCAGAGAGAAAACCTGCTACACAGCATGATTCTGGACATGTAAATCAGGCTCTTTCTCTCAATTTCCTCTTGGAGGAACCTCTCTCTGTCCCTTGACCATATGGTATGCTCAGGGGACCAGCTTCGAAGTCCGATGTTTTAAGATATCCTATGTTGGTATCACCCTCTGACAAACACCGGATTAGATAAGGAATATCACTAAGACATTTTCTGGAACCATTGTGATATGTGAAATTATCTGCGTGTATTTGTTAACATAAGTAGTTTGGCTAAATTTTTTCTGTGTGTGCACCACGTATGTCTTTTTCTGCATGTGAGAGAAAAAGAAGGAAAGATTACGTGAATAGCTAAATGAGGTTTCCAAAAATATTCCCTCCCCAGGAATGTGTGTCTGATGACTGTCTTTCCCTCCCCATCCTCTTGAATCCTCTATCATTTCTGGCATTTTTGTGTCTCACAAGGCATCCTCCTCCCACAGCATCATCATTCCTCCCTTAACCTCTCTTCCTTTCATCTTAGAGCCCCATGCCTCTCTTGGCATAGTCAGAATTTCTCATTCATGCTTTCATAATGTCTTTCTCCACTACCCTTCAAGCCCTCTTTCACCAGTTCCCAGCTTCCCTACTGCAGAAGCAAAGCTGTATAAGGACCAAAAAGACCACCTGCCTCTCTAACTCAATGGATTGCCTGACTATGGTCTATTGCTGAGAGTCACCTCAGCCAACGCAAAGCAAAGAGGAACACAGACACCACTCAGTTGGCAGGGATGATAAAGAAGGTACTTTGCTATGGAGAGTCAAAATGGCTCTGTAATGCTGAAGGAAAAAAGGATAATCACAGAAATAGTGAGCTGAACAGCATCTTGAGAGGTCTTTTAGTCTCCTCCCTGTCCTGCAACAGAGAATGTATAAATCATTATATTCTAATTAGCTATACTCCCCTTTCTGCTCTCCTTAGCTAAGTAGAGGAATTGTTCAAGCAAATTTGCTGGGTGATGGTCAGGTCTAGGGCAGGGCCATAGTATGTAGGGCCAGCACCTGGCTCCTGAGGAGCCCTGCTTTCATATTACCTCTGATGTGTTTTCAGTTAAAAAGCCGAGTGTTTCCATGGGCTCAGAGTAGGAGAACTGTGGACTTCAAATAGCATGTCTCAGCAAGTTTGGCTTCAGCATCATGTCACGCAGCAGATGGTCCCCTCAAGCCCATGCCATGGCAAGGTTTGCAAGGGGCCTGGTGCTTTGCTCTCTTCTCTTTCATAAGCCTCACCAGACAGACCCAGAGTTAGACCTAGACCACACCATCTTTGCTTGTTGAAGACAATGCAAGTCAGCATCCAGTGGGCAAACAACACCTCCTACCATAAGGTCCCTGAATCTGCTAGGTCTGTTGTCTTTTCTAAGGAGGGAATTGTATTAGTTTGGCACAATTTGTTCTTGACAAGCCCAGTGTAACTGTTTGTTATCATCTTCTAGGTACTTAAAAAATAGTAGTTTTATTTAATAAGAGTTTCTGTTTTTCAGGGATCTCCGTTTTGCTGACAGGTCTGTAATTCCCCCACCCTTTTTAAAGAGAAGTACTGTGTTCTCTGTCTACCAGCCATTCAAGATGATCACCCAAGGGTCACAGGTTACTGTAGCTAGCTCCTTATCATGTGAGGGAGGGAGGACTTCCTCAGACCCTGATGATTTGAACATCCTTAATTTATTGAAATATTTTTAACCTGTGTTTTCTACACTGTGGCCTAGCTTGCTATTTCATTGTTAACACTAAGTCATAGTTAACTTTTTTTTTTTTTTGTGTGTGAATAGAGAAAGAAGCATGTTCTTGTATATTTTACATCTCTGTGGGCTCATCTTCGTTCCTGCTTGGAAAAGCACCACTTTTACTATTCTAATTTATTTCTTATTGCCCTTTTATCCCTCGTCACTTGACATTCATTTTTATTCCTATGTGCTTCATCTATTCCACTTCATTCATCCTTAGCTATGTGCTTTTACTTTCATTATTTGCACAAGCACTTTTTGATATTCTGGTCGCTGAGGAACTCAGCATTGCAAGCTCAGAGGTTGCATCAAGACCATTCTTTTGAATCTTGTGGTTTGCCACTGCACATTCAATATAGTGTCCTTTACTAACAGCTATCCTCAATTATCTTCCTGGAAGACTCTACCGGCCACTTGCTTACTGGTGAAGTCTGATCTCCTGAGATCTATTATTTATTTTCTGCTGCTTTCATGTTTCCTTTTTCTTAGAATACTGAACTGTGACACTTCATTCAAATTATCTCTCAATTAGTCACTCGCCAATCAATTGGAATTGGGCAAAAGGCATAGCCAAGCCTTAGCATCTTCCTCCACCTAAAATAAAAAGCTGCACTCAGCATGTTGTAGGCACTTGTCCCACTGAACTGTTTGTCCAAGAGATGCCCACATACCATCAGATATTCTCTTTAGGTCCTTCTGATATTTGGTCAAGAAAAAATGCGTTTGTCCCCCTCTCCCTTTCAAAGAGGTCTTTGGTAACTTTCTAACATGATATTGGTGCCATTTTTTTCATCTCTATTTTTAATCTGATGTTCAACAGACATCTTTTCCCTTATTTGAGATTCATAGACCTATCTGCTAGAGGGCAGATGAATCTCCATGTTTATTCCTGCCTTTCCTTCCTGCAGTGATGCTCTAGCCCAGAAATTTGTCCTACCAGTGAGGTGTGTACGCCTTAGGCCTTTAAGAGATGATCACTACACTGCATAGTATAAATCCTGATCTACATCATGTCCCTAAGCTACCCAGTGGCCTCACTGGAGTTGCACAAGCACAGCTGAAACTGATGTTTGGACAAATTAATCTCTAAAACTTTTCTCTTTCTCTCTCTCTTTTTTTTTGGTTTGTTTTGTAACCAATGATAATACAAGGATAACAGTGGACTTTCCACCAAGTTTTCTGCAATAAAGGGTATCTTATACCAGCCCTATGCTACTTCTTATTTAGTAAGCAGATTCCTAATTCCTAATGGTTTCTTTTGCTTCTGGTTAAGTAAGTTCTTGGATGCTTAAAAATGAAATCCGATTCCTAATTGAAGTTGTTTACTTCCATTGTGAATTTGCCGGTTTGTTATTGCAGAGTTGCACATGATTGCCAGGCTCTGTCACTGCTGTGGATAGTGAGGGTGGGGGGAAAATCACTGAAGTATTTAATTTGAGGATAATAGTCCTGCAAATGAATGTCACAGGCCTTGAAAAAGGCAAAGGGAGCTCAGGCTACTCCACTAGATTGTCTTCACCGGAAACTACGTTCTGCTCAGGGTTATAGATTTGGGCCAAGTAATCTTTCTACTGCCTAATTAAGAAATCATGTGATTTTCACGTATTTTTCTCTGTTATACAGTTAGAGCGAGAGCAAACACATGCTGCACACCATGTATGGGTAGGCATTTTGTCACACCTCTCTTTCTGTGCGATGATTTTTGACCTCTTTTCCATTCATATATTGCTTGTAAACAATGTTGTTTTTTTAATATACTTTTATTGTGCCAATTTTGGGGCAGATTTATGGGGACTCAGGGACTCTTTCACTCCTTTTTAATCCTATTTGTTCCCAAGTCTTCCAGATTCTTAGAGGCATGGTGAGAGAATATACTACATTCTGTTCTGCATTGAGGCTGTATTGAGCCCTGATCTTCACAGTCACCTCAGAAACATTTCAAGCAGAGCATCCCTCATCTTGGGATTGCACTTGCTGCATTTACTGTATGCTTTTTTATTAGCTACAACTACTGTGTAATACTGGCACAAGAATTAAGCAAATTCATAGCTCTTCTGTCCCAAACAGGTCATTGGTGCTTTTCTTCTGGACTGCACCACCAGGCCAAATAAGCTGTGTGCTGCTGACCCTCTTCCCTGTTTGAATTAGGGCTAAGGAACAGGGAAGTGAGGAAGGGGTTTGCTGACAGCACTTTTACAGCCCAGGGGAAAAACTGTTTCAGGCATAGTGGTGCTCCCAGAGCGGTAGGAAACTTTAGACCCTTCATAACTTTCCCTTTGTTGGGGATGTGAAGAGATGCCTTCCCAGGTGTGTGAAATCTGAGGACTGTGGATGGATCCACCTGGGAAAAAGAGAGAAAGGTGAAAAAATGGCGGCATTCTCAATTGCAACATGCAGCTATACTCGATGTACCTGAAGGCAGAGTTTGATAACTGCAGATGTGAAAAAGGAACCTCGTGGCTTCAGTTGACCCCTGCTCCATGTGAGAGCTAAGATGAAAAAAAAATTTGGAGTAAGGAGGCAAGCGCTTGCAAGTCATCAGCTCAGAGGGAGGGTGAAAGTTCAGACTCAGCTCTGTGTCCTACTTAGGAGCTTCCAAGTGTAGTCTAACGTAGTACTTCTTGTTCTCACCCCAAGTAGTGCCTAATGTGCTCTGAATGGAAATTTCAAGTCATAACACTTAAATGTGTAGGCATTACACAACTGTGCCTCCTGGATGCAGCCCCAGCAGCTGCCCTGGCAAGCTTTGGGCATGATGATGATTCTTATCCACTTCTGTGTTGTGAGAGCGTCTAGAGATCCCAATGTGTCAGGCGTTGTACAAACACCTCAGAGAAAAAAGTCCCTGGCTGAACGAGCGCATGGCCCAAATAGCCACAGCTGAGAGAGCGTTGCTCGAGACATGGAGGTGTGGGGAGATGTAATGATTTTCCTAGCTCTGCAGTTTGATAGCAATGGTGGGGACAGAATGCCATTCTCTGTGTTTCAGGAGGGCCTGCTACCTGAGCTGAAGAGTGGGAGTGTTCCTGTTCTACCAGGCTTTAGAGTAGCACGGCCAGGAGAAAACCCTGCCACAGGAGAATTTCTTCTTCCCCCATCCTCCTGCATGCTCGCCATTGAGCTAGTTCAGTGTAGCCTGTTCAATACTTGGGGAATTCAGCTTCCTGAAAAGATGGGAGCAGGAGTGACGTATAATACTGTAAATGCAGTTCCTCGCTTGGCCGAGGTTGTCCTGTGTATTCAGACTGACATCGTAAACTGTGGGAATATTTCTACAATCAACAACAATTTTACTGTATGTTAAAAGTTTTATTTTCACACATAGTTTGCTGACACCCAGAAGGCTCCTTTCTTTGTAATAGAGTGTATCTCATGGGCAATTCTTCTTTGGGCTGCAGGACATCAAAGTTAATCTTTTTTCTACTTCTCTCACAGAAACTGTGATCTACGAAGTAGACTCCCTTGAAACAGAGTTGCCTGCAGGGCAGTACACCTTCATTGTAACATGCTGGAACATGAAAGAGCGAAATAAATATTATTTGGTTGTAAAATAGACTTATTTTTCTTAGCTTAATTTTAAAATGGAACAAAATAATGGTCAAATCCAGCTGTTCTTAGAACCACTTGTTTCAAAACACGTAACCCTCCAGCTTGCTCACTCTTAATCCAGTTTAGATCACTTTGTATCTGTTGTGGGGCAAAGACTTCAAATTCAGAAATTTTCCTTTGATTTCACAGAACTTTGTGTTGGGATATAGGAAGCGGACCCTGTGGAGGCCAAAACAAGTGGCAAAACACCAGCACTGTGACAGGGGTCAGAGACTACTTTAATGAACACTTAACCTTAACTCTTTAGGTACTTCTAGTCTCCAAATTGATGGGGACAATTGGTTCATACTGTGCTATGAGAATGACCTCTGCAGCAGGATATGTATTGGCTGAACAGATGCTGAGAGAAAAGATATGAAAATGCTGTCTGATAGATGTTTCTGGAGAAAGACGGGACTATTATTGGGACTGACTTGAGCAATCTTGATCTGCTCTGCCATTCTTAAATGCAGCCTTGATTCATGTCTGAGTGTGTGTTGACAATGCTGCACTCAGAGTGAGCCCAAGACTTGTGTATGAGCATAGCATGATGGTTGGTTGAGTCTTCTGAGGACGCTGCAGCAGCGTACAGCATGCGCCCCAGCAGCATACTTTGATTTTTTTTGAGTTTATTTGGATTCTTAAAGGAGATTATTGGAAAGAAAATTCACATAAAAATATCACAGAAACATCTGGAAACATCTGGACTGCTAGATGAGAAAAGAGCCACATCCCTAACGACAATGGATTTTACTGCTGCCCTGCTCAGAACTTCAACTATGATATGAGCCGTAAGTATTTTCCAAAGGGCTAAATTTGTCTGTAATTCTCACTGGGCTTTGCCTCGCTAGACGTTTGCAACAGCTGTGTGAATGATTGTTGGCCACCTGCAGTACCTATTGCCACCATGTCGTTGAGCTTCTGCTGCCAATGCAATGACAGAGCCACACTGCTGCTTCTTCTGAGCATCTCCCGAAGGATAAGCGGTTGCAGCAGATGGTGGCAATTTTGCCATCGCCTTCAGAGGGAGCAGATTTGGGCCTCTAAATTGCACCTTTTTATATATAGTATCCAGTGCTATTTTGCCTGGCAAACATTCAGAGAAAGTGTGATTCCACATGGCTCCTCCCTCTGTGTCGCAGGATAGGGCTCTTCATGTGCATGTGAATATCTCCCAGATGTTGTGCATTGGACAAATTTAGCATTTGAGATGGGATGTGGCATCATAGCACGTAGACAGGATTTTCCTGGAGGGAATAGAGAAGCTTGTATTATACTTGAAAGAGTAGGTTGCTATGCAATCTGCTTCACTTGGTTTTGTGCTGTGAGAACTATTTCTTTTTACGTGACCTCCAGAGTGCTCATGATAGCCAGGCAGGAGTACACAACATCTAAATTTGGCAGAGTCCTTTAGAATGTATCACATTTTGTTTGACAGATGTCCACTGAGATGGGGAAGATTTTTCCGCTGCCCCTGCCCCTGCCCCTGCCCTGTTGGCTGGGGACTTCAGCAAGCCTCTTCCAAGGGAATCCTGGTATCATTCTCCAGTACTGAAGCCAGGTAGTTTTATTTCAGTTCTCTGTTGAGAATTCGAGCAATTTCTCCAGGGGCTTAAGCAATGTGTTCATATCTTCATCATTTGCTGTTATATTTTTAATATGTGTATCCTTGAGATGTAATTTGGAGATCCTATCGTAATAACCTACCAAAGTTGTTGCTTTGAAGTTGCACCTGGCATTTCTGAGTCATCAAAGCAGTTAGGGCTCAAGTTGGGAGAGAGCTGAAATGTATACCTCATTAGCTTAACACAAATGCTTTTTGTATAGTGTGAAGGAGGATGGGGAGGAGACAGCAGAGGGAAATGCCTTTGGTTGCATGGAGGTAACCACCAGTGGAATCTGACTCCTTGCTGGTGTATGGGTTTTGCCTTTCATCTCAGTAGCGTAATTTGCAAGCATCTTTGGCCACTTCATTTCCACTCTCTTGGCTTTGCATGGAGGCAGGTAAAACCTGTAAGCAGTTTCAGCTTTTCCCAGCTTGTCCCTGACTTTGTGTGCACCCACATCTTTGGGTGTAGGTCAACCCAGCAGCAAATGGGACACTATTTCATTAAAGCCACCAGCTATTTCTATGTTAGTCAAATAAAGTCTACTTGGGCCTGCGCCCAGGCACTGCAACTTGATTTTCCCTACTGTTTAAATATTAAGTTAATAATTTAATAGTTCCTGGGGTGCTGGTGGCAGGGGGCAGCCAGTTCCCTCAGTGCGAGGACCATTCCTAACGGGTTGTTTGAATGCGTCCACCCTGATTTGTAGGCTAAGAGAGTTTAATAGCCCAGATGTGGCCAGTCAGTGCCAGCTGACCTCAGGGTCAATGCATGTGCCTTGCCACTGTGCAGTCTACAGGTGTAGTCAGTGATGCAGGGTCTGTTTCTATATGTGAGATCATGATAGTTAGCCTGTCAGTTACTGTCGTGAAGAGTTTTTTTCTGAGCTCTTTTCATGACTGTCTCCTCCATCACAATAGGGCTGTCTACCACTCCCTTCAACTGACTTGCTCATCTGGCTGTGTGGAAGACGAGGGCTGGTGGTTGCTTCTGTATAGGATCACTTTCAGCCCCGGCAAAGCGGGAGGATGCAAATTCTACTAGTATATGACTTAGCAGTTCAAAAGCACTTATTTCCCCAACAATATACATAGACCTTTCTGCAGGCTAGCTGGTTACCTGCAGGGTTGCAGTGATGCTGTCCTGCCTTGGGTTATGCTTCTGCTGTCACTGAAATCAGCAGTGACTTCAGCAGTTCAGGACTGGACCACAAACTACAGCATTTCTGGGATCCTTCAAGATGAAAGGCACTCCACGTGGGTAAGTTATCATTATTTGTTATTATCCTCTCACTGATCCACTTTGTAAGACAGATGTGCATTCTTTCCCCCCCCGAGAACTGATGAAACATGAAAATCAGTTCTTAGATAAAAAAAGAAAGCCCACAAAGTCAACACAATACATTGTGAGTTATTTGGTTTCTAATCTCTGAAAATGAGCCAGGTCAAACAGACACAGCTTCTCTGATAAATTGTTATTCTTAGAGATTTCATCCTTCCATGGAAAAGTACTGAGCTGGCTCTCTGATCTCCTCTTACACTGTCATCAGCATACAGCAGCGGGCCAGTGGAAAATTGGAGAAAACCAGCTGCATGTAGAGTGTTAAGGGCATTATTTTTAGATGCTTCATTTCTTTCTGACTACACACACTTCCCTGTGGAAAACAAGGCTGTCTATCCTGGTGACTTACTGGCAGCTGCTGCATTATGCACGGTGAAGCTGTCCCTTAGAAATGGGATGCTAAACAAAGTAAATAGGAGGAAAACAGACCTGTAAAGTTGTGTAGAGCACAATAGGAGAGATGAAGGAGATCTGTGAGCGAATGTATGGGAGTTTTGAAAGCATACAAGTTCTTCCTTCAATAGAGGTATGAGTTTGAGGGGTGTAACTCCAGTTGAATCTCCCTCTTTCTCTGACTGGGGAGTTTGCTTTCTTATTTCCACTACCCATTGTGACATTTAACAAGTATCAAAGCTGAATGGCAGTTTTCCTTGCAAATACCGATCTGTTGTCACAACAGGGCTGCTAAAGAGAGGAATTCCCAGTCCAGATCTGCCGAGAACTATGATAGTAACTAAATGCATGATGGCTCCGGTGCAGGTGGTAGTTTGAAACACATGCACACATGGATTGCTCCACCGCCTCCTGCTGACAGCCCGCCCATTTATGTCCTAAGGGTGATTTGCCAGTTTAGCTGGATGTAATTAGATATGCAAGCTATCAGTGTGCTGAAAAGGCTCAGTTTTCCCCTTTCTTCTGGCCCTGTGAGGTCTCACCTGAGTGGGAGAAGGAGGCATCTCTGGGAGCACAGCAAAACTTGCACCTCTAAGTGTTAGGTCATCCTCTGTATAGCGAGAGCAACACCTTGTATGAAGAAAGGACAAATGTGGAATCCATGGGAGAAAGACAGCAGAGAGAATCTCTCCTCTACTCAAAGTCTGTCTTAACCACTCACACTAATCATTCCAGTTATAAATCTTTCCTTGTCCAGATTCCTTAAAGGATATGGGAAAGAAGAGTGTAGCAGGGACTGCACAGGCATGTGGCTGTCGTGGCTGCACATCTGGGTTTGTGGGGCATGATGTAGATTCTGGATGTGAGTAAAAGAAGCTTTAGTTGAATTTTCACTTGTGCCAGTGTTTCGCATTTGGGATGCAGATGGATACAGCTAAGATAGCTTCTTAGAGGTCTATTGTTCATTACAGCGCCTGGGAAATGTTTGGTATAAGGCAATGTGTTCCCCCTGCCCCAGAAACTGTTACTGTCCTAGAGAAAAATGTTACATTTTTGCCTGAATTTTAAAAAAAGCTAACAGTGTGTTAAACCCCTCTGGTTTTCCAAACAGTCCTTCCTCCTAGCTTTTGGGGCACTTCAGCTGCTTCTAAATTGTTGGCATTGGCAGCACGTCTCACCTCTGAGTACGCATCTTTGTGAGCATCCTGACAGCCAGTGGGGGTAAAGCCTGGA